>NW_019945624.1:39396-42070 GCF_002910315.2 Salvelinus sp. IW2-2015 | reverse complement strand
ACGGTCGTTAAGACACTAACAGCTTACAGACGGTAGGCAATTAAGTTCACAGTTATGAAAACTTAGGATACTAAAGAGACCTTTCTACTGATCTGAAAAACACCAAAAGAAAGATGCCCAGGGTCCCTGCTCATCTGCGTGAACGTGCCTTAGAACATACTGCAAGGAGGCATGAGGACTGCAGATGTGGGCATAGCAATAATTGCATGTCCGTACTGCGAGATGCCTAAGACAGTGCTACAGGGAGACAGGACGGACAGCTGATCATCCTCGCAGTGGCAAGACACGTGTAACAACACCTGCACAGGATCGGTACATCCGAACATCACACCTGCGGAACACGTACAGGATGGCAACAACAACTGCCCGAGTTACACCAGGAACGCACAATCCCTCCATCAGTGTTCAGACAGTCCGCAATAGGCTGAGAGAGGCTGGACTGAGGGCTTGTAGGTCTATTGTAAGGCAGGTCCTCACCAGACATCATCGGCAACGCACATCGCCTATGTCACAAACCCATCATCGCTGGACCAGACAGGACTGGCAAAAAGTGCTCTTCACTGACGAGTCGCGGTTTTGTCTCACCAGAGGTGATGGTTGGATTCGCGTTTATCGTCAAAGGAATGAGCGTTACACCGAGACCCTGTACTCTGGAGCAGGATCGATTTGGAGGTGGAGGGTCCGTCATGGTCTGGGGCGGTGTGTCACAGCATCATCAGACTGAGCTTGTTGTCATTGCAGGCAATCTCAACTCTGTGCGTTACAGGGAAGACATCCTCCCCCTCATGTGGTACCCTTCCTGCAGGCTCATCCTGACATGACCCTCCAGCATGACAATGCCACCAGCCATACTGCCTGTTCTTGTGCGTGATTTCCTGCAAGACAGGAATGTCAGTGTTCTGCCATGGCCAGTGAAGAGCCCGGATCACAATCCCCATTGAGAAAGTCTGGGACCTGTTGGATCGGAGGGTGAGGGCTAGGTCCATTCCCCCAGAAATGTCCAGGAAACTAGCAGGTGCCTTGGTGGGAAGATAACATCTCAAACAAGAACTGGCAAATCTGGGCAGTCTATGAGGAGGAGATGCACTGCCATACTTAATGCAGCTGGTGGCCACACCAGATACTGACTGTTATTTTGATTTTGACCCTCCCCTTTGTTCAGGGACACATTATTCAATTTCTGTTAGTCACATGTTTGTGGAACTTGTTCAGTTTATGTCTCAGTTGTTGAATCTTGTTATGTTCATACAAATATTTACACAAGTTAAGTTTTCTGAAAATAAATGCCGTTGACAGTGAGAGGATGTTTCTTTTTTTGCTGAGTTTAGCTGATTGTGAAACGCATCTAAAATAGTTTAGATTATCAGAAAACAGCAGAGGGAGCAGCCCCCTATCCACATCGATGGGACAGTAGTGGAGAGGGTAGAAAGATTTAAGTTCCTCGGCCTACACATCACGGACAAACTGAAATGGTCCACCCACACAGACAGCGTGGGGAAGAAGGCGCAACAGCACCTCTTCAACCTCAGGAGGCTGAAGAAATGTGTCTTGTCACTTAAAATCRTCACAAACTTTTACAGATGCACAATCGAGAGCATCCTGTTGGGTTGTATCACCGCCTGGTACGGCAACTGCACCGCCCTCAACCGCAAGGCTCTCCAGAGGGTGGTGCGGTCTGCACAACGCATCACCGGGGGCAAACTACCTGCCCTCCAGGACACCTACACCACCCGATGTCACAGGAAGGCCAAAAAGATCATCAAGGACAGCAACCACCTGAGCCACTACCTGTTCACCCTGCTATCATCCAGAAGGCGAGGTCAGTACAGGTGCATCAAAGCWGGGACCGAGAGACTGAAAAACACCTTCTATCTCAAGACCATCAGACTGTTAAATAGCCATCACTAACATAGAGAGGCTGCTGCCAACATACAGACTCAAATCACTGGCCACTTTAGTAAATGGATTTAATGAAGGTATCACTAGTCACTTTAAATAATGGCACTTTAATCATGTTTACATATCCTACATTACTCATCTCATATGTATATAATGTACTCTATACCATCTACTATATCTTGCCTATGCCGCACGGCCATCGCTCATCCATATATTTATATGTACATATTCTTATTCCATCRCTTTASARTTGTGTGRATMAGGTAGTTGTWGTGGAATTGTTAGATTACTTGTTAGATATTGCTGCACGGTCGGAACTAGAAGCACAAGAATTTCGCTGCACTCGCATTAACATCTGCWAACCATGTGTATGTGACCAATAAAATTGTATTTGCTTTGATCAGAGTTAACCTTGTCTGTTCGGTCTAAGCAGATAAACCATTTTAGTGGACGTTGGGCGTTCCATGGAATGGGAGAGTAATGCCCCACATTTTGTTGTGTTATAGCCTGAATTGAAAATTTATGAATTGAAAAAAAGATTCTCCCTCATCTACCCACAWTACCCCAMATTGACAAAGTGAAAACATTGATTTTAGAAATGTTAACAKATTTATTGGAAATGAAATGCAGAAATATSTAATTTACATAAYTATTCACTCCCCTGAGTCAATACATGTTAGAATCACCTTTGGTAGTGATTACAGCTGTGAGTCTTTCTGGGTAAGTCTCTAAGAGTGATTACAGCTGTGAGTCTTTCTGGGTAAGTCTCTAAGAG
>NW_019945624.1:38150-39033 GCF_002910315.2 Salvelinus sp. IW2-2015 | reverse complement strand
GTGTTGCACACCTGGATTGTGCGATATTTGCATATTATTCTTTAAAACATTCCTCAAACTCTGTCAAGTTTGTTGTTGATCATTGCTAGACAACCATTTTGAAGTCTTGTCATAGATTTTCAAGTAGATTTAAGTCAAAACTGTAACTAGGCCACTCAGGAACATTCAATGTCATCTTGGTAAGTGACTCCCGTGTAGATTTGGCCTTTTGTTTTAGGTTATTGTCCTGCTGAAAGGTGAATTTGTCTCCCAGTGCCAGGTGGAAAGCAGACTTTTCCACTAGGATTTTGCCTGTGCTTAGCTCTATTCCGTTTATTTTTTATCCTGAAAAACTCTCCAGTCCCTAACGATTACAAGCATACCCATAACATGATGCAGCCACAACTGTGGTTGAAGATATGAAGAGTGGTACTCACTGATGTGTTGTGCTGGATTTGCCCCAAACATAACACTTTGTATTCAGGACAAAAAGTGAATTGCTTTGCCACATCATTTTTTGCAGTATTACTTTAGTGCCTTGTTGCAAACAAGATGCATGTTTTGGAATATTTTTATTCTGTACAGGATTCCTTCTTTTCACTTTGTCATTTAGGTTAGTCTTGTGGAGTAACTACAATGTTGTTGATCCATCCTCAGTTTTTTCCTATCACAGTCATTAAACACTGTAACTGTTTTAAAGTCACCATTGGCCTCATGGTGAAAAAACTGAGCAGTTTCCTTCCTCTCCGGCAACTGAGTTAGGAAGGACGCTTGTATATTTGTAGTGACTGGGAGTATTGCTACACCATTCAAAGTGTAATTGTGACCTGTTTCAGGAAGCTAGGCTTATGTTGCACGTCACTGCTTCAGTCTTTTATTTGTATCAAAATGCATTTTTGGGAGG
>NW_019945624.1:33956-37471 GCF_002910315.2 Salvelinus sp. IW2-2015 | reverse complement strand
AGTGTATTTTTATCTGGAGTTTTTACCTTTTTGTAGGCTACTACTTTTACCACTTTTAGTCTTGAAATCTTTGGGTGTTTATTAAACTAATCACTTGGTTTAGTACATGGCCTCACAAGTGAATCCTTAAAAACTTCTTCAGGATTGGTGGGACGGTTGAGCTAACGTAGGCTAATGCGATTAGCATGAGGTTGTAAGTAACAAGAACATTTCCCAGGACATAGACATATCTGATATTGGCAGAAAGCTTAAATTCTTGTTAATATAATTGCACTGTCCAATTTACATTAGCTATTACAGTGAAATAATACCATGCTATTGTTTGAGGAGAGTGCAGAMTTTTGATAATAAACAAATTAGGCACATTTGGGCAGTCTTGATACAACATTTTGAACAGAAATGCAATGGTTCATTGGATCAGTCTGAAACTTTTCACATACACTGCTGCCATCTAGTGGCCAAAATCTAAATTGCATCTGCGAATAATACATTTTGGCCTTTTTCTTGCATTTCAAAGATGATGGTACAATTTTTTTTTAATTAAACGTTTTATTTTCTTTGTATTATCTTTTACCAGATCTAATGGTTTAGATTCTCCTACATTCCTTTCACATTTCCACACACGTCAACGTGTTTCCTTTCAAATGGTACCAAGAATATACATATCCTTGCTTCAGGGCCTAAGCTACAGGCAGTTAGACTTGTGTTTGTCATTTTAGGTGAAAATTAACAACAACAAAAATTAAGAGGTTTTAAAGAGATGGGTGGAGCTAAAGCTTCAGAGGGTGTGAAAGATGCTGAATGGGTGTAGACAGAGAAGGGCTCTCCGGTAGGTGTACCAAAATATTCAAGGGCCATTTTCAAAAAGTAGGGTTACAAGTTTATCAGCTTTCATATCAGAATTACTTTCCCATTGTTCCTCAACTGCTGTGTATGATGTACAATTTTCTAGCTCTACTTTTATCCAAATAAAAAACATAATTTCAAATTTTTCTAAATAAGACCGAATCGATGTGGTGGGTCACAATTAATAACTTCACCATGCTCAAGGGGATATTCAATGTCTGCTTTTTTTTTATTTTTACCCATCCACCAATAGGTGTTCTTCTTTGCGAGGCTTTGGAAAACCTCCCTGGTCTTTAAGGTTGAATCTGTGTTTGACATTCACTGCTTGACTGGAGGGACCTTAGATATAACTTTATGTACAGAGAGGAGGTAGTCATTCAAAAATCATGTTAAAAACTAGTATTGCACACAGAGTGAGTCCATGCAATTTATTATGTGACTTGCTAAGAAAATCCCCTTTCCTCTGACACCCCCTGGTACAGAGGTCCTGGATGGCAGGGAGCTCAGCCCCAGTGATGTACTGGGCTGTCGCACGTTGCGGTCGAGGGTGGTGCATTTGCCATACCAAGCGGCGATGGAGGCAGTCAAGATGCTCTCGATGGTGCAGCTGTAGAACGTTTTGAGAATCTAAGGGCCCATACCAAGTCTTTCCAGCCACCTGAGGGGGAAGAGGTGCTGACGAGCGCCCTCTTCATGACTGTGCGGGTGTGTGTGGAGCATGTTAAGTCCTTAGTGATGTGGACGCCTAGGAACTTGAAMCTCTCGACCCGCTGCACAACAGCCCCATCGATGTGGATGGTGGCGTGCTCTCCCCTCTTTCTCCTGTAATCCACGATACACTCCTTGACATCGAGCGAGAGCTTGCTGTCCTAGCACCACACTGCTGTTGTCCACCACCATTTTGGTCAATTTAGGACTTAGGATGTTACCCTGACTAAACAACATCCTAAGTTGATATGGAGATGGTAGTGGAAAATTGTGTTTCATAAAGAAAGTATTGTTTCAGTCTTCTCGCCAGTAATAGCTAGTTAAGGAGGAAAAGGATGCCTTTGCAGCTTGAATGGAGTTATGTTTTACGTACGAGCCGGTCCACGAGGGACACGGGTGTATTACCAGGAATGCACATCAATTGTAGACGATACTGTAGATCTAGCGCCCATGCTCGGCTGCCTGGGATAACGGAGAGAATCTTGTGTTGTCAGGGCTGTCTATCCCTCTCTAGATGGACAATATTCTGTATAAAGACGCGGATGACTCCAAAGAGGAATTTAATGCAACTTTATAATCCATTGATTAGATTGGAAAATGTGTCTTCTCCCTTTCACAACAACAATAAATACACACAAGTTGACACGGTTAGCAGCAGTTCAGAGCCCCTGGATGGAGAGCTATTGTTTGGGGTTTAGGTGCCTTGCTCAAGGGCACAATGGCAGCAGATGGTACTGTACATGGTATCAATGACCAGCAGCATTCCAGCTGCCAGTTCAGTTCCAATCCCATGTTTGTGTTGTCAAATGTTGACACGGGTTAGCAGCAGTTCAGAGCCCCTGGATGGAGAGCTTATTGTTTGGGGTTTAGGTGCCTTGCTCAAGGGGACAATGGCAGCAGATGGTACTACATGGTCAATGGCATATCTGTACATGGTTTCCATGCAACCAGCAGCATTCCAGCTGCCAGTTCAGTTCCAACCCATGGTTTGTGTTGTCTGGTCCGTGACTAAACCAGCAGCATTCCAGCTGCCAGTTCAGTGTTCAAATCCCATGTGTTGTGTTGTCCCGGTCCGTTGACTAAACCAGCAACATTCCAGCTGCCAGTTCAGTTCCAATCCCATGTTTGTGTTGTCCGGTCCGGACCTTAAACCAGCAACATTTCCAGCTCCAGATTCAGTTCCAATCCCATGGTTGTGTTGTCCGGTCCGTGACTTAAACCAGCAACATTCCAGCTGCCAGTTCAGTTTCCAATCCCTGTTGTGTTTGTCCGGTCCGTGACTTAAACCAGCAACATCCAGCTGCCAGTTCAGTTCCAATCCCATGTTTTGTGTTGTCCGGTCCGTGACACTTAAACCAGCAAACATCCAGGTGCTGCGTGTGCCTGCCTTAAAACGCGCTGTTTCTCAATCCTGGTCCCGGGACCCAAAGAGGTGCACATTCATGGCCATTCTTCTCTTTTGTTCTAACACCTACACACTGATTCAAATATCAATGTATCAAGCTTAGATGACTTGAATCAGCTGTGTACTGCTATGTGTGTTAGAACAATGGAATAAAAACAAAATGTGCCCCCTTCGGATTCCAGGATCAGGAAATACTGATCTAGACTACTACAGGACCTAGAACAGAACCACTGATCTAGACTACTACAGGACCTAGGACAGGAACACTGCTCTAGACTACTACAGGACCTAGGAACAGGAAATACTACTCTAGACTACTACAGACCTAGGTACAGGACAGGGAACACTGCTCTAGACTACTACAGACCTAGAAACAGGAAACACTGCTCTAGACTACTACAGGACCGAGAACAGGAAACACTGCTCTAGACTACTACAGGACCTAGGAACAGGAAACACTTGATTCTAGACTACTACAGGACCTAGGAACAGGAAAACACTGCTCTAGACTACTTACAGGACCTAAACCAGGAAACCAACGGCTCTAGACTTAACT
>NW_019945624.1:25631-33931 GCF_002910315.2 Salvelinus sp. IW2-2015 | reverse complement strand
TCTGGTTCCATGTGACTTAAACCAGCAGCATTCCAGCTGCCAGTTCAGTTCCAAATCCCATGTTTGTGTTGTCCGGTCCGTTGACTTTAAACCAGCAACATTCCAGCTGCCAGTTCAGTTCCAATCCCATGTTTGTGTTGTCCGGTCCGTGACTTAAACCAGCAACATTTCCAGCTGCCAGTTCAGTTCCAATCCCTGTTTGTTGTTGTCCGGTCCGTGACTTAAACAGCAACATTCCAGCTGCCAGTTCAGTTCCAATCCCATGTTTGTGTTTGTCCGGTCCGTGACTTAAACCAGCAAACATTCCAGCTGCCATTCAGTTCCAATCCCATGTTTGTGTTGTCCGGTCCGTGACTTAAACCAGCAAACATTTCCAGCTGCCCAGTCTCCAGTTCCCCCCTTCTCTCTTGCTACATATAAGTAACTATACTATACTCCCCTCTCTCCCCCTCTCTCTGCCTACAGTAACCCTATAGTACCCCCTCTCCTCTCTCCACAAGTAATCTGGTAGTGCGACTCTAACCTCTACTCCTCTCACAGTCACTATGAGCACGACTCTCCCCTTCTCCCATCGCTACAATCACCTTATACGTGCCCTCCTTCGTCGTCTGTTTCGATAGGCTCGTTATAGCGAGACCCTCCTCTCTCTGTTACAATCACTATACAGACCCTCCTTCTCTCGCTCACTAAGGTACCTCACAGACCCTCTCTCGTCTTGTAGTCCTACTCCAGACCCCTCCCTCTCTCTTCGTGCTTTACAACTCACTATGAACGAGACCTACCTCTCTGAACGTGCAACAAGTCACGTGCATACTACAGATTCCTCCCTCTCATGCGTACAAGTAACTTTACATACCCCTCTCTCTGCTACAAGGTTAACTATACATATCCCCCTCTCTCTGCTACAGTAACTCCATTCTATTCACTATATCCTCTCCCCTCTCGCTTGCTACAAGTCACTAATACAGACCCCCCCTCTTCTGCTTGCAACAAGATCAAACTGCTCAGATCAACGGCATTGCCCTGAAACATATATTGTTTACTTTATTATTGTATTTGTACAACATATGTACATGATACATAATTGCGAAGTAGGATTCAATTGTATACTAACATTCATAACAAAAGCCATTTCATGCACATGGGAGAGTTAAAGGTATACAAGACATTGTGGAAACAAGGAATTTATTTGTGCTTGTGAAAGCCATTCCCAGCTCACTTCTTGTGTAATGCCGTGCCAATGCATGGTCACTGAGATCAGTATAGAAGTCTTCGATCATATCTCAGGAAGCAGGGGTTATGAAAGCAAGCTACTCCAATGGGTGTAAAAAACACATATAGTTGTTCCTCGCACCCCTCGTGAGGGAGCTCTGTTGTCGGGATAGAAGTCACAGTATCCTATTGGGGATAGAAGTCACAGTATTCCTATTGGATAGGAAGTCACCAGTCATCCATTCCCTATTGGATTAGGAAGTCACCCGTATCACTATTGTGATGGCAAGTCACCAATAATTGCTTTTGGATAGAGAACCTCACACTACAGGATAATCCTATATGTGAGATAGTGAGAGTTCCAGTAACCTATTGAATAGGCAGTCTACCATTACAACCGTATGAAGTCACCCGTATTCCTATTGGATAGCATTAGTCACGAGTATCCTACTCTCTCCAGTCCCATCCAGTCCTATTGGATTAGGATAGGTTAAACAGTATCCTATTTGAAAATATGTTACAACAGGATATCCTATTGTCTTTTGAGGCGGTAGGTAGCCTCAGTGGTTAGGATACAAGGGCGTATCACACACGTGCTACACCGAAGGTTTGTGAGATCATAACTCCTGAGTACTGAGCAATATAAATCTGTCGTTCTGTCCCCTAACCCATGTCCGGTAGGCACTCATTGTAAATAACATTTGTAGTCTGGTATTACTGACTTGCCTTAAAATAAAAATTATATCATTACTCACACGGCACATATTGTTGAACATCTTTTTTTGCCTTCACCTAATGAAGAAGACATTTCAAAAAAGCGCCTCTCCCTACACTCCTTCACAACAAAATAGCCATGTTGCAACCAAATAGCATCCCATTCCCTACATAGTGCCACTACTTTTGGGCGTGGGCCTACTGGTCAATTAGTCAGTTCCGTCTACTTCTTTTAATAATGGAATAATGTGCCATTTAGGAATGCTTATCCGCATGTTCTGAATGATGAATCCAGAATGAGGGGAAAAAACATACCATTTTCATATGGAACATTTAAATAAATATCAATACTTACGAAAGACTGCACAAGGATCTCGGCGTTAATTAGCAATGTATTCTGCCACCTCCCAGCCATGAACACACAGGATCAACACACACATTGCCGACATGCTCTAATTGTCAGTATTCATCAGCCTGTCCAGAGTGTATTATCAGTTACTCAACTAACTGCCTGTGAGAGGATGTATTATCGTTAATTACAGCACTAGAACAGGACCAGGAACAGGAAACACTGATCTAGACTACTACAGGACCTAGGAACAGGAAACACTGCTCTAGACTACTACAGGACCTAGGAACAGGAACACTGCTCTAGACTACTACAGGACCTAGGAACAGGAAACACTACTCTAGACTACTACAGGACCTAGGAACAGGAAACACTGCTCTAGACTACTACAGGACCAGGGTCAGGAGACACTGCTCTAGACTACTACAGGACCTAGGAACAGGAAACACTGCTCTAGACTACTACAGGACCAGGGTCAGGAGACACTGCTCTAGGACTAGGACTACTACAGGACCAGGATCAGGAGACACTGCTCTAGGAAAAGACCAAGTCCATATTATGGCAAGAACAGTCCATCATTACTTTAAGACATGAAGGTCAGTCATTCCAGATAATTTCAAGTACTTTGAAAGTTTCTTCAGATGCAGTCACAAAAACCATCAAGCGCTGTGATGAAACTGTCTCTCATGAGGACCGCCACAGGAAAGGAAGACCCAGAGTTACCTCTGCTGCAGAGGATAAGTTCATTAGAGTTAACAGCCTCAGATCGCAGCCCAAATAAATGCTTCACAAGTAACAGACATCTCAACATCAACTGTTCAGAGGAGACTGTGTGAATCAGGCCTTCATGGTTGAATTGCTGCAAAGAAACCACTACTAAAGGACACCAATAAGAAGAAGAGACTTGCTTGGGCCAAGAAACATGATCAATGGACATTAGACAGGTGGAAATCTGTCCTTTGGTCTGATGAGTCCAAATGTGAGATTTTTGGTTCCAACCGCAGTGTCTTTGTGAGACACAAAGTAGGTGAATGGATTATCTCTGCATGTGTGGTTCCCACCGTGAAGCATGGAGGAGGAGGTGTGATGGTGTGGGGGTGCTTTGCTGGTGACACTGTCTGTGATTTATTCAGAATTAAAGGCACACTTAAACAGCATGGCTACCACAGCATTCTGCAGTGATACTCCATCCCATCTGGTTTGTGTTTAGTGGGACTATCATTTGTTTTTCAACAGGACAATGACCCAACACACCTCCAGGCTGTGTAAGGGCTGTTTGACCAAGAAGGAGAGTGATGGAGTGCTGCATCAGATCACCTGGCCTTCACAATCACCTGACCTCAACCCAATTGAGATAAGGATGGACCGCAGAGTGAAGGAAAAACAGCCAACAAGTGCTCAGCATATGTGGGAATTCCTTCAAGACTGTTGGAAAAGCATTCTTCATGAAGCTGGTTGAGAGAATGCCAAGAGTGTGCAAAGCTGTCATCAAGGCAAAGGGTGACTACTTTGAAGAGAAACTAAAATATAAAATATATATTGATTTGTTGAACACTTTTTTGGTTACTACATGATTCCATATGTGTTATTTCATAGTTTTGATGTCTTCAATATTATAGAAATAGTAAAAAAAAAGAACGAAAAATCCTTGAATGAGTAGGCGTGTCCAAACATGTTATTTTGTAATTAATACGTGTCAAATAACAGTTTGCTAACAATGTAAACAAATACATCTTTGAGTTACAGTAATAAAGCCACATACAAACAACATTTTCCCAGAATGCTCCACATTCCTGTTCAAGTGAGCCCAGCCCAACAAGGTGAGTCCAGAAATGTCTTGTATGTTGCTGCATAATGATGTAATGTGCCAGGGAGATATATATACTGTAGCTAAGAAAGTAATACTAAGTGTATGTTGTATGATAAGCTGTTAGTAGCCCATGTTCCTCATGTAACCGATGTGAAATGGCTAGCTAGTTAGCGGTGGTGCGCGCTAATAGCGTTTCATTCAATCGGTGACGTCACTCGCTTTGAGACCTTGAAGTAGTGGTTCCCCTTGCTCTGCAAAGGGCCGTGGCTTTTGTGGAGCGATGGGTAACGATGCTTAGTGGGTGACTGTTGTTGATGTGTGCAGAGGGTCCCTGGTTCGTGCCCGGGTCGGGGCGAGGGGACGGACTAAAGTTAAACTGTTACACTCACCCTAATAATTTGGTCTATTTTCCCCTCATAACTCAGCCTACTGTTCTGACTTGGTGGTGCACATGTAGCCCATAGCCTGTTTTAGAGAAATGTCATCATTGAATATTGTAAAAGCTTTCATTGTCTGCTTATATGCATGCCCCTGTTATTTATCCTCCGGTTCTGACTTGGTGTACAGGGAGAATACTGTAAGAATGACCCATGTTCTGAATTCTATCACTGTACATTTCAAAATCAAAATTACGGAATGCCTCTTATCCGCTCGTCGTTCCCTTATGCCATAGTTTGTACATCTCAATTGTCAGTAGAAACCACATTTGTTTAATTAAGCAAGTCAGCCACCATATCAGCTCTGTTATTTAAAAGGCAGTAAATGAGTCTGAATGAACTGTGTCGCTGCCAGACAAGGCTCTGCTGATAGCCAGGTGTGAGGATTCACTGTATAGTGTTGAAAAGAAATCTCTGCTGTTGGGACAGCTTTATGTGGGCCCCTAACAGTTTGTGGGCACCGTTTGTCACCGTTAAAGTCCAATTAATGTATTGGTTTAGTATTGTGTAGTGGCTTTGCTGGCATGCATAAAAAAAACATAATACAACATTTAAAAAAGAGATTTACATTCTAAAATCGCCACTTTGATTGACGCATTCATTCTATCATTTAAGAAATGTATTCTTGTGAGTACCGATTGATTTATTTTGTATGATCAACAAGTTGGTCGATTTGATTAGAAAAGTTGACTAAAATATCAACTTTAGAAAATGATAATCAATCAAATCAATCAAATGTATTTATAAAGCTCTTATTTATTTTTTTTTTTTTTTTTACATCAGCCGATGTCACAAAGTGCTTATACAGAAAACCAGCCTAAAACCCCAAACAAATTAATACAAAAATTAGGCTTAAAAGTGTCTTTTTTTCCCCCCTACACCCCTGTGAGAAAGAAAAGGTTGTCCCACTTCTCTGCCTAACATACAAGGAAGCTGCCATTAAGCTACTACCTACCACGCTGTACACCTCCCCCATCAGGCCCAGTCACCACTATCCAGGTCAAGTAGCCCGCATCCTCTGAAGTGTCTGGACTGGCTAGCTCAGCCTCCGACTTCTCCATGCAGGCTGACGTTGTTCTGAAGCAGCTCCTGTCCCTACCGGTCGCTATACGTTACTACCGGGGATAACCATTAGCCGGCTGAATAATGCATAGCAGAGATGGGAGTGGGTTTCCTGGGTGAGGCAGAGCCACACACGCTATAGGCTACAAGAGCAATGATCCATTTTGAATGTCTCCTTGAGAAGAGAGAGAGAGAGAGAGAGAAGAGAGAGAGGGAGAGAGAGAGAGAGAGAGAGAGAGAGGAGGGAAGAGAGAGAGAGGAGCGAGGAGAGAGAGAGAGAGAGAGAGAGAGAGAGAGAGAGAGAGAGAGAGAGAGAGAGAGAAGAGAGAGAGAGAGAGAGTAGAGAGAGAGAGAGAGAGAGAGATGGAGAAAGGAGACGGAGAGAGAGAGAGGAAAGAGAGATGGAGAAGAGAAGACGGAGAGAGAGAGGAGAGACCGGAGAAGACCGGAGAGAGAGAATAGAGGCAGAGAGAGAGAGGACCGAGACCGAGAGAGAGAATAAGACGGCAGACGAGAGAGCAGAAGGAGAGAGATAGAGGCAGAGAGAGATCAGAGAGAGGGAGAGCAGAGAGAGACGAGAACGAGACAAGGACGACAGAGAGGCAGAGAGAGAGCGAGGCGGCAGAGAGATGAGGCAGAGAGAGAGCACAAAGAGAAGCGAGAGACAGGGAGAGACAGAAGAGAGAGAGAAAGACAAGAAGACAAGAAGGAAAGGGCGGAGAGGCAGAGAGAGGAACAGAGAGAGAGAGAAGAGAGAGAGGAGACCGAAGAGAGGGAGGGCAGAGGGAGATACATAGAGAGAGGGAGACAGAGAGCAGGAGCACAGGGAGAAGCAGCGAGTGGCAGACAGAAGACAGAGATAATGAGAGAGAGGCACGACAGAGAAGACGAGACAGGGAGAGAGATAGGGCAGACAGAGAACAGAGATAGAGAGAGAGGCAGACACGGAGAGAGAGACGGGAGAGAGAAGAGCGGCAGACAAAGACCAGAGATAGAGAGAAGAGGCAGACAGAGAGAGAGACAGGGAGAGAGAGAGCGGCAGACAGAGAGAGAGACAGGGAGAGAGAGAGAGGCAGACAGAGAGAGAGAACAGGGAGAGAGAGAGAGGCAGACAGAGAGAGAGACAGGGAGAGAGAGAGAGATAGATAGAGAGGAACAGAGAGAGAGGTCACGATCAGATGAGCTCCTGCATTTTCAGCATTTTCTTTAAAAAAGATAGGTTTTAGAGTTAGATAAACTTGGATTTTTTGTCAGGACACATACAGAGATGCTACCTCTACTTACATAACCTTCACTTCAAATCAAAAACTCAAAACCTCCAACTGATTTTGGACGGAATTACGAATCACCTGAAAAGTTCAAACAACCAGGTTTATAATTCTTTACAGCATATTCTCTGGAAAAACAACAGAAACCTGAAAACACCACCCAACCTGGAACTTGAGTGGAGTAATGTTTAGTCTGAAACTATATTCTATTTTCAAAAGCCAAGAAGAAAAATACATGACATTACTTTAAGGCCTGAATGGTAACATTAATTCTTCCAAGCTTGATACAGCTTCAACTAGCACTGACGTGTCAAGTGAGAGGTGTCAAAGCAATTAGCCCAAACAATGGCAGGAGAAGTCGAATAGTCTCCCAACCAAATGGAGAGGCCTTAGAAGCTGCTCTCCGCGGTTCAGAGGTAATTAAAATACATTACCCTGGTGAGTGTTAAGAATGATAAGGCAAGAAAAGATCACAAAATGAAGCTCCTTATGGAAAATCAAGAGACACTTTTGCTGACTATTACAAAATATGGGAACATCAGCAACCTTATCTTCCACACAAACAATCCCCCTGGCATGGCACAGTGCTATATTAGCCACACTACCCTCTGTTAAGAGGAGGGGGGTTAACGGAGGGGTGGAAACTCAGGATTCTTGGACAACGAGGACGAGAGGAGTCAGCTAATATAAATCTATAATAAGTCTGGAACAGTAAATGGTACAGGGCAACCACAAACAGTTTCAGCTGGACTTTCACCATCAAAGAACTAGCCCAGAAGAATCAAAGGCCCAGAGGAGAAGCTCTCCCTTGATAAAGATCCCCACCCAAGTGGGTCAGACCAGACCTCCTCCCATATAACCCACAGACGAGCAACACCTCAGCAAACAGTCAACCTCCCAGTACAGAGCACTCCTCCCTCTATTGAAATGAAGGATAAATTACCAGCTGGAGGTAAGGCGGTGGAGCTGGAACAGCAGGTGATTACACTCCAGTCAGCACAGACCACAATACAACACGTGCATACAGTCACACAAAACCCTTAACTCAAGACCAGGAGAGCTGGAGGTGGAGAGAGACATATCTGCAACTCTGTACAGTGGTGAGACAACTTCAACAGGAAAAGAGCAGAAGCAGGAGCAGAACAAAGCACTAGAGGAGAGGATCATACTGCTGGAGGAGGAGGAGAGGGGATGGAGGAAGAGGATCAGACTGCTGGAGGAGAGGTTGAGGGGGATGGCATGTGACAAGAGAACAACCCACTAGGGAGGTGGCCATCCCACAAGAGAGACGCCAGCAAAGAACAGCCACCTCAATGACACCGGACAAACGTCCCCTCGGACATTGACCGAAGGCAGATGAAAACAGTGTCAACCGAGACTCCTGACGCATAGAGTGCACTCTACAGAGCAGAAGAACAAAGGAAACTGCAAGCCAGCAGACGGCCCTC
>NW_019945624.1:0-25565 GCF_002910315.2 Salvelinus sp. IW2-2015 | reverse complement strand
AAAACCTTTTTCCCAACACAGTGTGTCTAACTCGTGGTGTCCAAACACCCAGCCGCGCCTAAAGACCTCTGTCTGAGGGACAAACTGGCTCACCTAGCCACATAATAATACACACAGGCACAAACGACCTGAGAGCACGCAAGGAGAAGGGTGGCCACAGCACTGAAGGAAGTGATTGAAAAAGCTTCTTCTACTTTCCCCAACGCACAAGTGGTTATCTCCACCCTGCTACCACGAAAAAGACTTCCACCCGCTACAATAAGCGGGTAAACGCAAGCATTTCCGTGACTGTGCCTCAAAACCAAATGTTTTTTCTGGCCCACCACTCCACCCTGGACTTGAACAGCCCTCTATGACCAGGTCCACCTCTACAAGGCAGCAGTGCCCACCTTTGCCCGGACTCTAAAGGACATCGCTCTCAAACGAAGCCCCAACACTTCACACAGGAGCAACAGATCAATAGACACCCCACCCAGACCGCAGGAGACACCCTCCAAGACCTCCAGGACCCCCCCTAGACCTACACACCCCCCCACATCAACCATCCCACACCAATTTAGGCCCCTCTCAGATCAGACCCATGCCACTTCTGCCCACCCATGCCACCCCACCCCCGCAAAAGAGGCATCAACATGGAAGTCACAATCATACGCCCAGGTAGTGAGCGGGCAAACAGGTCCAACCCCCACTCTTACACTCGCCCAAGCCAACGGCATGTACCAGATGCTCAGCAGGCCTCTGCTCACACTTTACTGGCCTGAGTGCCATAAACCCCGACAACAACATTGGACACTATATGGAACAAAAAGCTTCACTATCTCATCCTGGAATATCCAAAGGTCTGAGGTCATCTGCCTTTGGGCTATAAGACAGGAACCGACTTCACCAAAGAAACGGTAATGGCAGGGACATTGTCATCCTTCTGCAAGGAAACTGCAGAAGAAACATGGTATACGAGGGAGACGGAACCACTGGATTGCCCTCTAGGTGGACAGAGAGCTTGGTACGTCCCATCCACCAAACTACCAGTGTGAAATCAGGGAAGGGACATGTGATTAGTCCGTGCGAGACCTTAAATGCCAGAACGGACAGGAACCTGCCACCTCTCAGACACAGGGGGACAAACAACCTACCTGGAGGTGATCAGATTCCCTCCCCATTATGCCCACCTAAGGCACGAACGTATGACAACATAACACAACAAAAAACGGGTCAACCTCCTGCATCAGCTCTTGATCGCACGCTGGGTAATTGTAATGTCCAATGTAGGCTTGAGGGGACTCCTATGGTAGTTACACCTATAGCTCATCTCTTGGGAGTAGCCTGTTAGACTACTTTATCACTGACCTCAACCCCAGAGTCTCTCAGAGGTTTCACAGTCAGCCCACTTGACACCACCTATCAGACCACAGCAAAAATCACAGTCTACTTGAACAGAGCAATACTCAATCAAGAGGGCATCAAAGCCAAAGGAACTGAGTAACATTAAGAAATATGCTATATAGATGGAAGGAACGCAGTTTGGAAACCTACCAAAAACAATTAGGCAACAGCAATTCAATCCCTTTTAGACAACTTCCTGGGGTTAAAACGTTTCCACTTGCAAATAGTGAAGGTGTAAACTTGGCAGAGAAAATCTTAACAGTATATTTGACCTCTCAGCTTCCCTATCAAATCTAAAAATCTCAAATTAGAAAACCGAAGGAAAATGAACAAAACAATGACAAATGTGTTGATAATAGAATGCAAAATCTAAAGAAATAATTGAGAAACCTGTCCAACCAAAAAACATAGAGAACCGGAATAACCTGAGTCTCTACGCCTTCACTAGTGGTGAATCACTAAACACAATACACAGAATACACTACGGAAAAAGAAGAACAGCACGTCAGAAAATCAGGCTCAATGTAATTGAAGATCCATAGACTCTAACCAATTCTGGGAAAATTGGAAAACACTAAACAAACAACAAACACGAGAATTATGCTATCCAAAATGGAGATGTATGGGTAAAACCACTTCGTCGCAATCTTTTTGGCTCTATACACAAAGAATAAAGAGCAAAAACATATACATAGATCAAATTACAAATCCTAGAATCAACCATTAAAGACTACCAGAACCCACTGGGATTCTCCAATTTACTTGATGAGTTAGCAGGACAAATAAAAAACCCTCCAACCAAAAAGGCCTGTGGTGTTGATGGTATCCTTAATGAAATTGATCTAAATATACAGACAACAAATTCCAATTGGCTATATTAAAACTTCTTAAACATCGTCCTTAGCTCTGGCACTTCCCCAATATTTGGAACCAAGGACTGATCACCCAATCCACAAAAGTGGATGGAGACAAATTTGAACCCAATAACTACCGTGGAATATGCCGGTCAACAGTAAACTTGGGAAAATACTCTGCATTATCATTACAGCAGACTCGTACATTTCCTCAATGAAAAACAATGTACTGACAATGTCAAATTGGCTTTTTTACCAAATTACACGTACAACAGACCATGATTCACCCTACACACCCTTAATTGACACAAACAAACCAAAACAAAGGCAAAGTTTCTCATGCTTGTTGATTTCAAAAAAGCCTTCGACTCAATTTGGCATGAGGGTCTGCTATACAAATTGCTGGCAGAAGTGGTGTTGGGGTAAAATACGACATCATAAAATCCAATGTACACATAACAAACACGTGTGCGGTTAATATTGGGCAAAAAACACACACATTTCTTCACACAGGGTCGTGGGGTGGAGACGGGGATGTAGCTTAAGCCCACCTCTTCAACATATATATCAACGAATTGGGCGGGGCACTAGAACAGTCTGCAGCGACCCAGGTCTCACCCTACTAGAATCCGAAGTCAAATGTCTACTGTTTGCTGATGATCTGGTGCTCTGTCACCAACCAAGGAGGGCCTACAGCAGCACCTAGATCTTCTGCACAGATTCTGTCAGACCCTGGCCCTGCAGTAAATCTCAGTAATGACCAAAATAATGGTGTTCCAAAAAGGTCCAGTCGCCAGGTACCACAAATTCCATCTAGACACCGTTGCCCTAGAGCACACAAAAAATATACAATACCTCGGCCTAAACATCAGTTCACCACAAGGTAGGCTTCACGACAGGAGCTGTGTACGATCTGAGAGGACCAAGGCAGAGAGGGCATTCTATGCCATCAAAAGGAACATAAATTTCAACATACCAATTAGGATCTGGCTAAAAAACTTGAATCAGTCATAGAGCCGCCATTGCCCTTTAATGGTTGTGAGGTCTGGGGTCCGCTCACCAACCAAGATTTTCAACAAAATGGGACAAACACCAAATTGAGACTCTGCATGCAGAATTCTGCAAAAATATCCTCCGTGTACAACGTAGAACACCAAATAATGCATGCAGAGCAGAATTAGGCTGATACCCACTAATTATCAAAATCCAGAAAAGAGCCGTTAAATTCTACAACACACTAAAAGGAAGCGATTCCCAAACCTTCCATAACAAAGCCATCACCTACAGAGAGATGAACCTGGAGAGAGTCCCCTAAGCAAGCTGGTCCTAGGGCTCTGTTCACAAACACAAACACACCCACAGAGCCCCAGGACAACAGCACAATTAGACCCAACCAAATCATGAGAAAACAAAGAATATAATTACTTGACATTGGAAAGAATTAACAAAAAAACAGAGCAAACTTAGAATGCTATTTGGCCCTAAACAGAGAGTATTACAGTGGCAGAATACACTGACCACTGTGGACTGACCCAAACTTAAGGAAAAGCTTTGACTATGTACAGACTCAGTGAGGCATAGCCTTGCTAGTTGAGAAAGGCCGCCGTAGGCAGACATGGCTCTCAGAGAAGACAGGCTATGTGCTCACTGCCCACAAAATGAGGTGGAAACTGAGCTGCACTTCCTCAACCTCCTGCCCAATGTAGGACCATATTAGAGAGACATATTTTCCCTCAGATTACACAGGATCCACAAAGAATTCGAAAACAAATCAATTTTTTTGATAAACTCCATATCTACTGGGTTAAATTCCACAGTGTGCCATCACAGCAGCAAGATTTGTGACCTGTTGCCACAAGAAAAGGGCAACCAGTGAAGAACAAACACCATTGTAAATACAACCATATTTATGTTTATTTATTTTAACTTGTGTGCTTAACCATTTGTACATTGTTGCAACACTGTATAATTATATTAATATGACATTTGTCATGTCTTTATTGTTTTGACTTCTGTATGTGTTAATGTTTACTGTTAATTTTTATTGTTTATTTCACTTTTGTATATTATCTACCTCACGTTGCTTTGGCAATTTAACACATGTTTTCCATGCCAATAAAAGCCCTTTGAATTTGAATTGAATTGAGAGGCAGACAGAGAGAGAGACGGGGAGAGAGAGAGAGGCAGACAGAGAGAGAGACAGGGAGAGGAGAGAGCGGCAGACAGACAGAGGAGATCAGGGAGAGAGAGGAGAGGCGACAGAGAGAGAGACAGGGAGAGAGAGAGAGGGCAGACAGAGAGAGAGAGCGGGAAGAGAGAGAGGGCAGACAGAGAGAGAGACGGGGAGAGAGAGAGAGGCAGACAGAGAGAGAGACGGGAGAGAGAGAGAGGCAGACAGAGAGAGAGACGGGAGGAGAGAGAGGCGACGGAGAGAGAGACGGAGAGAGAGAGAGACAGAAGAGAAACAACAACACGAGCGTTATCTCACACAATGATCTTTCAGACCAGAAAGCGTTTGTTCATATTGCAGACTCCTGTTTATATAGAACAGAAAATCAAACCAGGGACTAATCACAATCCAAATACAAAAATTTATGGGGCTCAAAATCCAACCAAATCAATGTATGAATATAGCTTTCCAACCAAAACAACCATGAGATGGGAGGTGGCTTCAACCAGGCTGCCAGAATGCCAACGGGTGTCTGTCTGTCCGTCCGTCCGGGCTGTCTATCATCTGGTTGTCTGTCTGTCTGTCCTTCTCTCCGTCCGTCTGTCTGTCCTGTCCTTCTCCGTCCGTCGTCTGTCCGTCTGTCCATCTGGCTGTCTATCTGTCCTTCTCTCCGTCCGTCTGTCTGGCTGTCTATCCATCTGGTTGTCTGCTTACCTTCTCTCCGTCCGTCTATCTGGTTGTCTGTCTGTCTGTCTGTCTGTCTGTCTGTCGTGTCTGTCTGTCTGTCTGTCTGTCTGTCTGTCTGTCTGTCTGTCTGTCTGTCTGTCTGTCTGTCTGTCTGTCTGTCCTTCTCTCCGTCCGTCCGTTCTGTCTGTCTGCTACAACATGAATGGTGTATCTGTGTGTTCATTCAGTCCCAGGTTTCTTAGGTAATGTTAAAGCGTAAAAAAATAAAACCCAGACTCCCCGGAGCAATCCAAAAAACATCTCTCCTTCTCAGTCCCGCTTTCTTTCTCTCTTTCTCCGTAGTCTGCCGCAGCAGCATGCGCCCTATGCAGAAAGAGAGGGACAGAGAGAGAGACAAAGAGAGAGAGAGAGAGACAGAGAGAGAGACAGAGAGAGAGAGGAAGAGAGAGAGAAGAGAACAGAGAGAGACTAGAGAGAGAGAGAGAGAAAGAGACTAGAGAGAGAGAGAGAGAGAAAGAAAGAGACTAGAGAGAGAGAGGAGAGAGACAGAGAGACTAGAGAGAGAGAGAGAGACAGAGACAGAGAGAGCGCAGAGAATTCCGTTACCCTTAAAAAAAACGAGTGAGTGGAGTCGTGTGCTATGTGGCTTTTAAGGTACAGGGTGACTTATCAGAGGTGAGAGGAACCACTCTAACAAGCAAGAGCAGTTGTCAATGTCTACATGAAAATGGTATTTCCTTCTTTTGGCAGGATGATCACATCTGTCTCCTACAGTGTTAACAGAGTCACAGAGCAGCTGTCCCCAGTCTGCTGCAGACAGCCTCCATACACAACAAGTCCTTCCTCTCTTTATCTCTCTCTCTCTTGCTGTGTGTGTTGTGTGTGTGTGTGTGTGTGTGTGTGTGTGTGTGTGTGTGTGTGTGTGTGTGTGTGTGTGTGTGTGTGTGTGTGTGTGTGTGTTGTGTGTGTGTGTGTGTGTGTGTGTGTGTGTGCGTGTGTTTGTAAAGAGGAGAGGTTTAGGCTATCATTTTAATTATAATTCCAAAATCAAATCACTCCTTCCCACCGTTGACCCCTAAAGACAACTCCTTCAGAATTCCGCTGGCGTCCACACGCCTGCGCTCCCAGATCATGTCTTCGAGGCTCCGGAACACCAGCGTGTGTGCGTGTCCACTCCGAGTCCCGGCGCCAAAGTGGACTTTGAGAAAGTACCGCTGGTCCGCAGAGTGCGCCTCGCCTCCCTTCTTAAACTCCCGCTTCCCGAAGCGGCACCAAGCGGCGAAGCTCTCTGAGTTGGTCCAGCAGATCTCCCCGCTGTTCAGGCCGAGGTGCCCGGTGGCGTTCTGTACAACCAGGTTGGCGGGCAGCGGTCGGAACCGGTAACGGCTGTTCACTATCCGTCCATGCCGGCCCTGTCCTATCTCAGTCAGGCTGTCCTTCCGTATCTCCCCCTTATGCAGGTGTATCACCTGGTCGTTGAGCTCGTACACAGCCCAGTGAGGTGCCTGTGACGTGGATACTAGCTCCACAAGGTCCCCTGGCTTGCACATGGAGAGCAAAGTTTTGGCAGAGTACACGTTCAAGTCCTGGTTTTCGCGGAGCTTGGAGAAGATGCATTCCTGGGAGCAGAAGGCGGAGTACTCCAGCTCGCTGACCGCGCCGGGGCTCTCCTGGCTGGCGCACGGGTAACCGCCTCCTCCTCCTCCTCCGTCGTCCACCTGGAATCAAATCAATCAATCAATCAAATGGATTTTCAATCAAATCAATCAATTATTTTTTATTTTTTTTATTTTTTTTGAGATATCCAACCTAAAACCCCACAGAGCAGGCAAATTCATTAGTGTCGGGTCGTTCGCGAATGAACAGCTCTTTTTAAAATATTTTTGGTAAAACGCCGGGAACCGAATCACATCGGTGAAAGAGCCGTTCATTTGGCTCCCTGATTGGCTGACTGTTATACTGCTTCTTTTCTCTCTCTTTTTAGCTCAAAACAACGTTTCTGCAGATAAATTACACATGATTCTCTAAAACGGTAAACCCCTCAAAACAACGTGTTTCTGCAGATAAATTACACATGATTCTCTAAAACGGTAAATCCCTCAAAACAACACGTTTCTGCAGATAAATTACACATGATTCTCTCAAACGGTAAATCCCTCAAAACAACATGTTTCTGCAGATAAATTACACATGATTCTCCCAAGACGGTGAGTCCTCACTGCAGAAACATCGTGGGAAGATCTCGTCAATCTGGTCCGTGCTGATTTTTTCAGTGCGTGAAAAAAAAGGCACTTTTTTTTTTATACAGGCCATCTAATAATTTGGCCAGGTAAAAATATATTTAAACGTGCATTTCATGATCTGACATAATGGTAGCCTGAGTATTGAGTTAGGTTAGATTACTCGTTGGTTATTACTGCATTGTCGGAACTAGAAGCACAAGCATTTCGCTACACTCGCATTAACATCTGCTAACCATGTGTATGTGACAAATGCAATTTGATTTGATTTGAGTAGGCCTACAAGCCCAGGGTTACAAAACCCCTCAAGCTACGAACTGGGGTCATTTTGACCACAGAGTTTTATGTTGATGATGTTTTATCATGGGCTAAACGTAGTTTATTCAATTATTCAAACAAATCATTGTTTAGACTTTCTATATCAATATGCACTTTAAAAAAAACAAATGTAAGTAATTTGGGGTCATTTTGACCCCAGCTAAAAACACCTCATTATGCCTTTAGTAATTTGATAGGTAGGACCTTTTATTTGAATCTCGGTTTCTCTGGAGACGTAATAACAAGTTATCCAGGGGAACATGTACTGTATCAGTGATTTAGACCAGGTGACAGATCATCTGTAGAAATACAGCTCCCCATGTCCTCTCATGAGATCGTATGACTGTGTACAAAACCAAAATTACCTTATTTTATGTGCATATAAAAATCTGCCAATGGTCAAGATGGTCCTCCACTGGTTTAAATACTTGATAGAACTGCAATACAGTACTCAGATACACACAGAGTTGTATTGGTGTAGAGGAGAAATGTACACAGCCGTGACGATGACCGAAGAGAATGCGGTCGACATTTTGATGGTGAGGTATTCCAGATCGGACTTGGTTCCTGTACGTCACAATCACACCATGACTAGTTCATAATGAAACAAACCCCTCCACCTTTCATTTTCCCGGAGAGTTACYTATTATGATGTTAATACGGAGAACCCCGCTGGCTACATGGACAGGGACAGTACATCCGGAGAGAGCCATGATTCTGTGAGACAGAGTATGTTACAGTCCCTGATGTCTCTCTGGAAGGAGATCCTCGCCCTGAGCTCGTCTACTTTATTGTCCAGGGACTGAACATTAGCGAGTAATATAGTCGGAAGTGGTGGATGGTGTGCACGCCTGCTGAGTCAGACTAGAAGTCCACTCCGAATACCTCTTCTCCGTCGGCGGCGTCTTGGAACAGCCCCTGGGATGAGTGGAAATGCCTTGGGGGGTACGAACAAAGGATCCATTTCAGGAAAGTTGAATTTCTGGTCAAAATGTTGGTGAGCGACCATCGACCTAATTTCCAAAACTTATTTTTGGCTGTAAGTAATAACGCAAGAAAGGTTCTGAACAATTAATGTAATAAATAAATAATACTGAGTTTACTGAATTTATCGAGCTATGAGGCAATACATAACTAAATGATTATGGTGGGAGATTATAATATGGTTTTAAGTACCTCAATGGACAGTAAAGGAAATCACATTACAAACTATCCCCCTCATGTATGAATATCAGGGATATATTAGAACTAGTGGATATATGGAGACTTAAACACGTAGTTGGCTAAGGTGTATGTAAACTTCCGACTTCAACTGTACGTGCTTTCACATGTACAGTTGAAGTCGGAAGTTTACATTTACACATACATTTAAACTCAGTTTTTCACAATTCCTGACATTTAATCCTAGTAAAAATTCCCTGTCTTAGGTCAGTTAGGATCACCACTTTATTTTAAGAATGTGAAATGTCAGAAATATGTAGAGAGAATTATTTATTTCAGCTTTAATTTCTTTCACCACATTCCCAGAATTTTGGCCCATTCCTTCTGACAGAGCTGGTGTAACTGAGTCAGGTTTGTAGGCTCCTCTGCTCGTACACACTTTTTCAGTTCTGCCCACACATTTTCTATAGGATTGAGGTCAGGGCTTTGTGATGGCCACTCCAATATCTTGACTTTGTTGTCCTTAAGCTATTTTGCACAACTTTGGAGTATGCTTGGGGTCATTGTCCATTTGGAAGACCCATTTGCGACCAAGCTTTAACTTCCTGACTGATGTCTTGAGATGTTGCTTCAGTATATCCACATAATGTTCTCCCTCATGATGCATCTATTTTGTGAATGCACGCCTCTCCTGCAGCAAAGCACCACCCAACATGATGCTGCCACCCCCGTGCTTCACGGTTGGGATGGTGTCTTCGGCTTGAAGTTATATTTTTGTTTCATCAAGACAGAGGACATTTCTCCAAAAGTATGATCTTTGTCCCATGTGCAAACCGTAGTCTGCCTTTTTTTATGGCAGTTTTGGAGCAGTGGCTTCTTCCTTGCTGATTGTGGATATAGGACTCGATTTACTGTGGATATAGATACTTTTGTACCTGTTTCCTCCAGCATCTTCACAAGGTCTTTGCTGTTGTTCTGGGATTAATTTGCACTTTTCGCACCAAAGTACGTTCATCTCTAGGAGACAGAAGGCATCTCCTTCCTGAGCGGTATGACAGCTACATGGTCCATGGTGTTTATACTTGTGTACTATTGCTTGTACAGATGAACATGGTACCTTCAGGCATTTGGAAATTGCATTTGGAAAGACTTGTGGAGGTCTACAATTTTTTTTCCTGAGGTCTTGGCTGATATCTTTGATTTTCCCATGATGTCAACACAAAGAGACACTGAGTTTGAAGGTAGGCTTGAAATACACACAGGTACACTCAATTGACTCAAATTATGTAATTTGCCTATAGATGCTTCTAAAGCCATGACATTATTTTCTGGAATTTTCCAAGCTGTTTAAATGCACAGTCAACTTAGTGTATGTGAACTTCTGACCCACTGGAATTGTGATTCAGATAATTCTAAGTTAAATAATCTGTCTGTAAACAATTGTTGGAAAAATGACTTGTGTCATGCACAATTCCAGTGGGGATAGGCGTCCTGTCAACGGGACAGTTGTAAATCATGCAGAGCGTTATGTCWCGATCGCAGATTTTAGAGAAACAACAAATGTCGGTACATATAAGTGTCTTATATCGTCTGAAAGCTTAAATTGTTGTTAATATAACGGCTCTGTCCAATTTACAGTAGCTATTCCTGCGAGAGAAAAAAATGCCATGCTATTGTTTGAGGAGAGCTCCTAACAACAAAACACTTTTTTCACCGTGATAGGTTTGATAAATTCACCTCTGAAGGTGAAATGTGTACTTACATTGTCACGTTCTGACCATAGTTCTTTTGTGTTTTCTTTGTTTTAGTGTTGGTCAGGACGTGAGCTGAGTGGGCATTATATGTTGTGTTTCTAGTTTTCCCGTTTCTATGTTTGGCCTGATATGGTTTTCAATCAGAGGCAGGTGTCATTGTCTCTGATTGGGAACCATATTTAGGTAGCCTGTTTTGTGGGTGGTTGTCTTCAGTCTTCGTGTGTCTGCACCAGACAGAACTGTTTCGGTTTTTCACATTTGTTGTTTTGTATTTTTTAGTGTTTCATTCTGAAATCTTGCTCTGATTTATCATCCAAAGGGTCCCAGAGATAACATGAAGTGTCGTTTTGTTAGATAAAATCATTTTTCATATCCTAAAAAGGTCCATATAGCAGAAGCACGATCGGTTTTGTATTTCCACTCGTTCAAATTGCAAAGAAAGGAATCTGTGAAAATCTCACCCTAAACGTTGATTCAACGAGATAACTACTGTCTATACACACCATCCTATATAACTACTGTCTATACACACCATCKTATATAACTACTGTCTATACACACCATCCTATATAACTACTGTCTATACACACCATGCTATATAACTACTGTCTATACACACCATCCTATATAACTACTGTCTATACTGTCTATACACACCATCCTATATAACTACTGTCTATACACACCATCCTATATAACTACTGTTTATACACACCATTATGTACAAAACATTAGGAACACCTTCCTAATATTGAGTTGCAACCTCTTTTGCCCTCAGAACAGCCTCAATTCGTCAGGTCATGGACCCTACAAGGTGTGGAAAGCGTTCCACAGGGATGCTGGTCCATGTTGACTCCAATGCTTCCCACAGTTGTGTCAAGTTGGCTGGATGTCCTTTGGGTGGTGGACCATTCTTGATACACACAGGAAAACTGTTGAGTTTGAAAAACCCAGCAGCGTTGCAGTTCTTGACACACTCAAACCGGTGCGCCTGGCACCTACTACCATACCCCGTTCAAAGGCTCTTAAATATTTTGTCTAGCCCATTCACCCTCTGAACGACACAATCCATGTCTCAGTTGTCTCCAGGCTTAATAATCCTTCTTTAGGGCCTCCCGAGTGGCTCTGAGGTCTAAGGCGTCATTACAGACCAAGGTTCGATCCCGGGCTGTGTCACAGCCGGCCGTGACCGGAAGACCCATGAGGCGGCGCACAATTGGCCCAGCGTCGTCTCGGTTAGGGGAGGGTTTGGCCTGGCCGGGTTTTCCTCGTCCCATCGCGCTCTAGCGACTCCTTGCTGGGGACGCCTGCAAGCTGGACGGTGTTTCCTCCGACACGTCGGTGCGGCTGGCTTCCGGGTTAAGTGAGAAGTGTGTCGTTGGTAGTAGATTCCAGGTCCACCGGCTTGGCAGGGTCGTGTTTCGGAGGAAGCATTGCTCTCGACCTTCTCCTCTCCCGAGTCCGTAGGGAAGTTGCAGCGATGGGACAAGACTGTAACTACCAACTGGATATCACGAAATTGGGGAGAAAAAGGGGTTCAAAAGTACACAAAAAAAAAAAAATATATTTTTTAAAATCCTTCTTTAACCTGTCTCCTCCCCTTCATCTACACTGATTTAAAGTGGATTTAACAAGTGACATCAATACGGGATCATAGACTGACCAGGTGAAAGCTATATTCCGGACTCTGACATTGCTCGTTCTCATATTTCTAAACGTCTTAATTCTATTATTTTACGTTTAGATGTGTGTGTATTGTTGTGAATTGTTAGCTACTACTGCACTGTTGGAGATAGGAACACAAGCATTTCTCTACACCCGCAAAAAACATCTGTAAAATATGTGTACGTGACCAATACATTTTCATTTGATTACTTGGTGTGTATTCTCTGAAAAGTAGTTKGTCTAGGCCAAATCTAATCAAGTATTTGAATCCAGGTTTTTCTAGAGACGTAATATCCTCAGAGGGTGGAGTATCAGGGATTTTGACAAGATAGACAGGTCATCTCGAGAGATTGAACACCTTTATTTTATTTGACCRTTTATATATATATATATATATTTTACTTGGCAAGTCAGTTAAGAACAAATTCTTATTTACAATGACAGCCTACCCCGGCCAAACCCTCCCCTTAACCCGGACGACGCTGGGTCAACTGTGCCGCCGCCCTATGGGATTCCCGATCGTGATACAGCCCGGGATCGAACCAGGGGTCCGTAGTGACGCCTCTAGCACTGAGATGCAGTGCCTTAGACCGCTGAGCCACTCGGGAGCTCAAATTGTCATACATAGATAACTTATGTACGCGGCCATGGTTATAACTAGGTGTGACTGTGTACAGCTAGGTGTGACTGTGTACAGATAGGTGTGACTGTGTACAGGCTAGGGCGTGACTAGTGTACAGCATAGGTGTGACTGTGTAGCATATTGACTAGTGTAGATAGTGTGACTGTGTACAGATAGGTGTGACTGTGTAGAATAGGTGTGGACTGGTAGCTAGGTGTGACTGTGTACAGTAGGTGTGGACTGTGTACAGCTAGGTGTGACTGTGTAAGATAGGTGTGACTGTGTACAGATAGCTGTGACTGTGTACAGTAGGGCTGTGACTGTGTACAGATAGGCTGTGTACATGTGTGTACAGATGGTGTGGCTGTGTACAGATAGTGTGACTGTGTAAGAATAGGTGTGACTGTGTCCAGATAGCTGTGACTGTGTAGCATCTATGGTGTGACTGTGTACAGATAGGTGTGACTGTGTACAGATAGGTGTGGCTGTGTACATTAGGTGTGACTTGTTCAGATAGGTGTGACTGTGTACAGATAGCTGTGACTGGGTGTGGTAATAGTGTGGTGTTACATATGGTGTGAGTGTACATAGCTGTGACTGTGTACAGATAGCTGTGACTGTGTACAGCTAGGTGTGGCTGTGTAAGATAGTGTGCTGTGTACATCTAGGTGTGACTGTGTACGATAGCTGTGACTGTGTACATAGGTGTGACTGTGTACAGTAGGTGTGACTGTGTACAGATGTGTGATGTGTACAGCTGGGTGTGACGTGTAAGCTGGGTGTGACTGTGTACAGCTGGGTGTGCCTGTGTACAGCTGGGTGGTGACTGTGTACGAGTATAATGCTGTGACTGTGTCAGATAGGCTGTATGTGTACACTGGGTGTGACTGTGTACAGGCTGTGGTGTGACTGTGTACAGGTGGGTGTGACTGTGTACAGCATGGGTGTGACTGTGTACAGCTGGGTGTGACTGTGTACGCTGGGTGTGACTGTGTAACAGGCTGGGTGTGACTGTGTACAGTAGGTGTGACTGTGTACAGCTGGGTGACTGTGTACAGTAGCTGTGACGTGTCAGCTGGTGTGACTGTGTAGTTCTTGTACAGATAGCTGTGACTGTGTACAGCTGGGTGTGACTGTGTACATACTGGGTGTGACTGTGTACAGCTGGGTGTGACTGTGTACAGCTGGGTGTGACTGTGTAGCAGTGGGTGTGACTGTGTACAGCTGGTGTGACTGTGTACAGCTGGGTGTGACTGTGTACAGATAGCTGTGACTGTGTACAGCTAGTGGTGACTGTGTACAGATAGCTGTGACTGTGTACAGCTGGGTGTGACTGTGTACAGATAGGGTGTGACTGTGTACATCTAGGTGTGACTGTGTACAATGGGTGTGACTGTGTACAGATAGCTGTGACTGTGTACAGGCTGGGTGTGACTGTGTACAGTCTGGGTGTGACTGTGTATTCGTGACTGTGTAAGCTGGGTGTGAGTGTAGTAGCTGGGTGTGACTGTGTACAGCTGGGGGGGAGTGTGTACTGTGTACAGATAGCTGTGACTGTGTACAGCTAGGGGTGGTGACTGTGTACAGATAGCGTGACTGTGTAAGCTGGGTGTGACTGTGTACACAGATAGGTGTGACTGTGTACAGTAGGTGTGCTGTGGTACAGATAGGTGTACTTTTGTGGTACAGCTAGGGTGTGACTGTGTACAGCTGGGTGTGACTGTGTAACTGGTGTGCTGTGTACATAATTTCTATGGTGTGACTGTGTACATCTAGGTTGGGGGGGGGGGGGTGACTGTGTACATCTAGGTGTGACTGTGTACAGATAGGTGTGACTGTGTACAGCATAGTGTGACATTGTGTGACATCATAGGTGTGACTGTGTACATCTAGGTGTGACTGTGTACATATGGTGTGACTGTGTAGCTGGTGTGACTGTGTACAGCTGGGTGTGATCGTGTACAGCTGGGTGTGATCTGTGTACAGCTGGGTGTGACTGTTACAGCTGGGTGGACGTGTACAGCTGGGTGTGTTGTGTTACAGCTGGGTGTGACTGTGTACAGATAGGTGTGACTGTGTACAGATAGGTGTGACTGGTGTCCAGATAGGTGTGACTGTGTACAGCTGGTGTGACTGTGTACAGCTGGGTGTGACTGTGTACATTCTAGGTGTGACTGTGTACATCTAGGTGACGTGTACTAGGTGTGACTGTGTACATGTATGGACAGATAGGTGTGACTGTGTACAGATAGGTGTACTGTGTAATCTAGGTGTGACTGTGTACATCTAGGTGTGACTGTGTAGATAGGTGTGACTGTGTACGCTGGGTGTGACTGTGTATCAGCTGGGTGTGACTGTGTACAGCTGGGTGTGACTGTGTAGCAGTGGGTGTGACTGTGTAAGCTGGGGTGTGACTGTGTACGTGCTGGAGAGCGCTGGTGTGACTGTGTACAGCTGGGTGTGACTGTGTACAGTGGGTGTGACTGTGTAGCAGCTGGTGTGACTGTGTACAGCTGGGTGTGACTGTGTACAGCTGGGTGTGACTGTGTACGTGGGATGTGACGTGTGGTACAGCTGGGTGTGACGTGTGTACAACTGGGTGTGACTGTGTAGATAGGTGTGACTGTGTACAGCTAGGTGTGACTGTGTAAATCCCTTAGATATATGCTTAGCTGCAGTACAAACAGCTCATACAAGCCTTTCACTGGTAGGAATACTGAACTGTAGTACAGAAACCAGCTACCTCTACACATAGTGCTGCATTGTGTGTATTCTCAGAAAGGAAAATGTGGTATAAATACTAGTATCCACCAATATTATATATACTTACACACTTGTTATGATATTAGGGTTGAATATCATTTGGTTTGAAGTGACTTGAAAGATGTGGACATTTGGTTTGAAGTGACTTGAAAGATGTGAAATTTGGTTAGAATGATTTACAAGCATGTGGATGACATTTGGATTAGAAGTGATTTACAAGATGTGGACATTTGGTTTGAAGTGACTTGAAAGATGTGAAACATTTGGTTTGAAGTGATTTACAGATGTGGACATTTGGTTAGAAGTGATTTACAAGATGTGGACATTTGGTTTGAAGTGACTTACAGATGTGGCATTTGTTTGAAGTGACTTGAAAGATGTGGCCATTTGGTTAGAAGTGATTTTACAAGAAGTGGCCATTTGGTTAGAAGTGATTTACAAGATGTGGACATTTGTGTAGAAGTGACTTTGTGAAAGATGTGGACATTTGGTTAGAAGTGACTTGAAAGATGTGGACATTTGGTTTGAAGTGATTACAAGATGTGGACATTTGGTTAGAAGTGACTTACAAGATGTGGACATTTGGTTTGAAGTCATTTGAAAGATGTGACATTTGGTTAGAAGTGATTTACAAGATGTGGACATTTGTTAGAAAGTGTATTTAGCGAAAGATGTGGACATTTGGTTAGAAGTGATTACAAGATGTGGACATTTGGTTAGAAGTGATTTACAAGATGTGGACATTTGGTTAGAAGTGATTTACAAGATGTGGATCATTGTGGTTAGAAGTGATTTACAAGATGTGGACATTTGGTTAGAAGTGATTTACAAGATGTGGACATTTGGTTAGAAGTGATTTACAAGATGTGGACGTGCTTTGTGAAAAGTGCTGCCATAACCCCTACCACTCTGGTTGTTTCACTAACAGTGATGCAAATGCTGGCTGTTGGGTAAATCAAGACAACTAAGCCATATTTTTGATCAATGTCTCTCAGGATCAGTTTTTGAAGTGAATTGAATGCCTTTTTGTCAGTAAAATTAAGTACATTTCAAATGTTGGTGTACATGCCCTTTTAAATGGCAGTAGTTTTTACCCCATAAATATTACAAAATTATTATTTACTAACGAAATGATACTATAATCAAATGATGGTAAATTATATATGTATTTTGTTTTACAGAATATGTAAATTAATATGTAAATTATAGAGTTTTTTTTTTACAGAATATGTAAATTAATAAGATATACATAGATATTTTACTATAATTGTCCCCGTCCCCCCCCAATAGTTTATTATTGTGGACAAATTGACCCCAGTTGGTAGTTCATGTGTTACAATATGTTGGTAGCTTGAGGGTTAAAGCGATGCCAATTTGTTTCCAACGTGGTCCCCGATGGAATACACACAAGGCAGACAACACTAAATGACAGACAAATAAGTCATATCCACCTCTTCCTCTTCGTCCGAGAAGAAGTAAGCTACCCCGACCCTTAGCTCCTCTTTCTCCAGTCCGGACGGATCGCCGGTTGGCAGCTCGCTGTAGCTGAGATGGGTGATACGGTCCAAGTGGTTGCCCATCAATGACGAGGCCCCGACAGAGGAGAGGCATGGAATACGGTGTCTGGGGTAGGGAGGGATGGAAAGGGAGTGGGGGAGAGGTAGCGGTAGAGAGGGGAGAGTGGAAGCGGAGAGTGGAAGGTGAGAGAGGGGAGAGAAGGGGACATATATGTTACTGTGGGGAAAGAACAGTCAAAACCAAACACACAATAGGCTCCAGTACACAACTCCGGTCGGCTATCAGCTACACAGAAACACAGCAGTATCCAGTACATTCGTGTAACAGTCAACAGCCACATAGGGAGGTAAATGATCAACACACTCGAGTTATTGAGCCCAGTTCGCTTGAAAGACGAGAAAACAATCAATGATTTAGTCCGTCGTTCTCATCACATGCCGTTAGCTAATCATACCCTCTGGTGGACTGAATGATAAAATAGCAGCGCTGGAGAGAGGGAGAGAGAGAGAGAGCAACCAGGAAAAGAGGCAGATAAAAACACAAGAGAGAGAGAGAGAGAGGTGCAATCTCCAGTCTTCCACGGAGAAGAGAAGTGTGCGCCGACAGAATGCCGACAAATGTATTATCCTTGACCAGTTTGGATGCACCATGGGAAAAAAGAAAGGCTAATTTAGAGTCCATAATGCACAAGGGAAAACCCCCGGAATAATAGAAGCAGTTACCCAGGGAACGGTTATATATCCTGTTGTTCCATCAGTGCCGCGGGCTCCACGGTCTTCTCTACTCCCTCCCTCTCCCTCTCTTTTCTATTTCTCCGTTCGTTCTCTCTCTCTTCTTCCTRGTTATACTCCCGCAGCCCTGTGTGTTTTACTAGTGTTTTCGGGAACCTCGCGTCTTTAAGTAACCTCGGAGAACTCCGCCTTCAGCCGCAACATCTGCCCTTGACGCAACCCATTGGTCTACGGGCACTTTCCCATCCCCGCTCGGCCAATCAGAAAGGCCAATCCTCACGTCATTCAAGCCAGCCTCCAATAGCGTGGGCGCAGAGCAACGCGTGGTGATTGGGATTCGCTAAGGGCCCTCCACACTTCAGGTAAACGACCCCTACACAGCGACGGAGCGTTGATTTCACCCTTAGCTCTATATACTTGTTTTGCGTAAAGAGTGTAGCGGTCTTTGGTATTGTTGTCGGAGGAATGAAGTATACAAGACAGACAGAGGTGTGATTGTTGCTGTTGTTGTAATAGGGAGGAGGAAGCCAGACAGAGAGGCTAAGAAACATGCTGCTAAAATATTATATTACCTTACTGACATGCTGCTACTAACATGCTGCTACTATATTATATTACCTCACTAACATGCTGCTACTATATTATTATTACCCTACAACATGCTGCCTACTATCATTATTATTACTTACTAAACATGCTGCTACTATATATTATTACCTACTAACATGCTGCTACCTACTATTAATAATTACTACTAACATGCTGCTACTATATTATATTACCTTACTAACATGCTGCTACTATATTATATTACCTTACTAACATGCTGCTACTATATTATTATACCTTACTAACATGTTGCTACTGTCCCAGACTGACCTTTGTGTTGTTGTCTGTGTCCAATAATGTTTGTACCTGTCACATCCTGATCTGTTTCACCTGTCTTGTGCTGGTCTCCACCCCCCACCAGGTGTCTCCCATCTCCCCTCATTATCCCCTGTGTATTTATACCTGTGTTCTCTGTTTGTCTGTTGCCAGTTCGTCTTGTCAGGTCTTACCAGCATGTTTTCCCATCTCCCTGCTTTCTCAAGTTCTGTTCCTTTGTTTACCCGGTTCTGACCATTCTGCCTGCCCTGACCCTGAGCCTGCCTGCCGTTCTGTACCTGCCTGACTCTGACCCGTTTACGAACCTCTACAATATTATATTACCTTGCTAACGTGCTGCTACAATAGGCTACAATCATACACCAAGGGACTTACTGTACTAAATATGACCTGCTACATTACAATACAATTTAAAACAATACATTACAATACAATGCAAAACAACACTGTACAATATAAAATAATACATTGCAATACATTACATTACAATACAAAATAATACATTACAACACAATACATTACAACACAATACATTACAATACATTGCAATACAATACATTACAATACATTAAAATACAATACAATACAAAACAATAAAATACATTACATACACCAAGGGATTGTAGTTACTAAATAGATTAGGTAGGAATAGTTGCTGTTATACAATGGATATTATTATAATGTAATATTGCCCTAGGCTGCCTGTCCATCTGTGAAACAACACATTGAAATAATATTATATATTCTAGCTGTGTGTGTGTGCGTTTCCCAAGGAAACGGAAAAGCACACAAACACACGGTTGATATTTGATGGTGCGTGACATTGAAAAGGCTTCAGACATTTACCCTTATCCAGGGAGATAGAAAAAGGGAGTGCTGGATGGAGGGAGAGAGGTGAAGAGGGAGAACAGAAAGGTTTTGTGGTTCCAGGTGGGGTGGTCAGCGCTCTCTCTCTCTCTCTCTCTCTCTCTCTCTCTCTCTCTCTCTCTCTCTCTCTCTCTCTCTCTCTCCCCTCTCAACTCTCTACTCTCTCTCCCCCAACTCTTGCTCCCTCTCCAACTCTCGCTCCCCCTCTCTTCTCTCCCTCTCTCTCTTCTCTCTCCTCCCTCTATCTTTTCTCCCTCCCCCTCTCCAACTCTCTCTGTCTCTCACTCGCTCCCCCTCTCTCTTTTTTCCTCTCTCCCCTCCCCAACTCTCTCTCTCTACATATATATAAATATATATGGAACTGTCCATGGTGTTAAATCTGTTATATAATCTATTGGGGTGACGCAGCTTTTAAGGGTGCTTAGCGTGTACCACTTCTGATTTTGCCCATACCTGGCGTGAACTTGGGACCTCTGCCTCAAAACACAGTGACGCCCTCCTCAAGTGTCTTAGCCAGTCGCACCTCCTCAAGAGCAGTATCTGTATTTGTATTTATTATGGATCCCATTAGTTCCTGTCAAGGGCAGCGCTATCTTCCTGTGGGTTTATTATGGATCCTCTTCCTGGGGTTATTATGGATCCCATTAATTCCTGTCAAGGCAGCAGCTACTGGATCCCCGTTAGTTCTGCCAAGCAGCAGCTATCTTCCTGGGTTTTTATGGATCCCGTTAGTTCCTGCCAAGGCAGTGGCTACTCTTCCTGGGTTTATTATGGATCCCGTTAGTTCCTGCCAAGGCAGCAGCTACTCTTCCTGGGGTTTATTATGGATCCGTTAGTTCCTGCCAAGGCAGCAGTTACTCTTCCTGGGTTTATTATGGATCCATTAGTTCCTGCCAAGGCAGCAGCTACTCTTCCTGGGGTTTATTATGGATCCCATTAGTTCCTGCCAAGGCAGCAGCTACTCTTCCTGGGGTTTATTATGGATCCCCATTAGTTCCTGCCAAGGCAGCAGCTACTCTTCCTGGGGTTTATTATAGGATCCCATTAGTTCCTGCCAGGCAGCAGCTACTCTTCTGGGGTTTATTATGGATCCCCATTAGTTCTGCCAAGCAGCAGCTACTTCCTGGGGTTTTTATGGATCCCGTTAGTTCCTGCCAAGCAGCAGCTACTCTTCCTGGGGTTTATTATGGATCCCGTTAGTTCTGCCAAGGCAGCAGCTACTCTTCATGGGGTTTATTATGGATCCCGTTAGTTCTGCCAAGACAGCAGCTACTTTCCTGGGGTTATTATGGATCCCATTAGTTCCTGCCAAGGCAGCAGCTACTTTCCTGGGGTTTATTAGGATCCCATTAGTTCCCTGCAAGCAGCAGCTACTCTTCATGGGGTTTATTATGGATCCCCATTAGTCTGCCAAGCAGCAGCTACTCTTCCTGGGGTTTATTAAGGATCCCATTAGTTCCTGCCAAGGCAGCAGCTACTCTTCCTGGGGTTATTATGGATCCCCATTAGTTCTCCCCCCTTTCTTTCTTTTATTCGTTTCCATGCCAAGGCAGCAGCTACTCTTCCTGGGGTTATTATGGATCCCTTAGTTCCTGCCAAGGCAGCAGCTACTCTTCCTGGGGTTTATTATGGACCCCATTAGTTCTGCCAAGACAGCAGCTATCTTCTGGGGTTTATTTTGGATCCCCATTAGTTCCTGCCAAGGCAGTGGCTACTCTTCCTTGGTTTATTATGGATCCCCATTAGTTTGCCAAGCAGTGGCTACTCTTCCTGGGTTTAATGGTCCTAGTCTGCCAGGCAGTGGCTACTCTTCCTGGGGTTTATTATGGATCCCCATTAGTTCTGCAAGCATGCTACTCTTCCTGGGTTTATTATGGATCCCCGTTAGTTCTGCCAGCAGCACTACTCTTCCTGGAGTTCCTCTGTCCAGTGTCTGTGTTATTTTGCCCATCTTATCTTTTCTTTTTATTGGCAGTCTGAGATATGGGTTTTTCTTTGCAACTCTCCTAGAAGGCAGCATCCCGGGTCGCCTCTTCACTGTTGACGTTGAGACTGTTTTTTGTGGGTAATATTTAATGAAGCTGCTAGTTGAGGACTTGTGAGGCGTCTTTTTCTCAAACTAGACCTCTAATGCACTTGTCCTTTGCTCAGTTGTGCACGGGGCCTCCCACCTCTTCTATTCTGCTTAGAGCGTTTTGAGCTGTTCTGTGAAGGGAGGCGCAACAGGAAGACATTTGCGTTGTCACCAAAAACCTCACAAACTTTTACGGATGACAATCGAGAGCATCTGTCGGGCTGTATCGCCGCCTGGTACGGCAACTGCTCCGCCCACAACCGTAAGGCTCTCCAGAGGGTAGTGAGGTCTGACAAACGCATCACGGGGCAAACTACCTGCCCTCCAGGCACCTACACCACCCGATGTCACAGGAAGGCAAAAAGATCATTCAAGGACAACAACCACCTGAGCCACTGCCTGTTCACCCGTATCCCCAAAGGCAAAGTCAGTACAGGTGCATCAAAGCTGGGACCGAGAGACTGAAAAAAAGCTTCTATCTCAAGGCCATCAGACTGTTAAACAGCAATCACTAACATTGGCTGCAGCCAAAATACTGACTCAAATCTCTAGCCACTTTAATAATTAAAATTGGATGTAATAAATGTATCACTAGTCACTTTAAACAATGCCACTTTATATAATGTTTACATACCCTATATTACTCATTCTATGATGAATTACTGTACTCTATACCATTTACTGCATCTTGCCTATGCCGTTCGCCATCGTCATTCATATATCTTTATGTACATATTCTTATTCATTCCTTTACACATGTGTGTATAAGGTAGTGTGTGAATTTGTTAGATACTTGTATGATTACTTGCACGGTCGGAACTAGAAGCACAAGCATTTCGCTACACCCTCTTTAACGTCTGTAACATGTGTACGTCAATACGATTTGATTTGATTTGATTTGGAGTAGTACACAGCTTGTACGAGACTTCCGTTTCTTGGAAATTTCTCGCATGGAATAGCCTTCATTTCTCAGAACAAAAATAGACTGACGAGTTCATAAGAAAGGTATTTGTTCCAGATGCACCAGATACTGAACTACAGAAGGCCAGTTTATTGCTTCTTTAATCAGAACAACAGTTTCAGAAGATAGGTCTTTGTTTCTGGCCATTTTGAGCCTGTAATCGAACCCACAATTGCTGATGCTCCAGATACTCAACTAGTCTACAAAAGGCCAGTTTTATTGCTTCTTTAATCAGAACAACAGTTTTCAGCTGTGCTAACATAATTGCAAAAAGGGTTTTCTTAATGATTTTTTTAACCTTCATGATCAGTTAGCCTTTTAAAATGATGAACTTGGATTAGCTAACAACGTGCCATTGGAACACAGGAGTGATGGTTGCTGATAATGGCCTCTGTACGCCTATGTAGATATTCCATTAAAAAATATGCCGTTTCCAGCTACAATAGTCATTTACACACTAACAATGTCTACACTATTTCTGATTAATTTGATGTTATTTAATGGACACTAACATTTTAATGGATGAAAAATGTGCTTTTCTTTCAAAAACAAGGACATTTCTAAGTGACCCCAAATCTTTGAGCGTTAGCGTATATAAACATCTCAAGAATCACCAGGAAGTTTGTTAGGTGAGAATATCGGTAATAGAATGATTAGAATATTCCGCCCTGAAACATATAATTGTATGGAATTGATTAGAATGTATAACATCATAATCAATAAATGTGTAGTCCTAGTCAGGATTAGGGTAAAGACAACATGTCTTTATGGTATTATAAACACAGACTGTCTGAGCTCGGTGCCGACCTGACTAGAGATTTGGAGAGAACGGGAGTACGTCTCAAGGACAAGGTCACTGATCTCTGGCGGCTGGGTAGCAGGACGTGTGTGTGATGTCTGTTTGTGTGTCGTGTGTGTGTGTGTGTGTGTGTGTGTGTGTGGTGTGGGGTATGGTTGTGTGGTGTGTGTGTGCGCGTGTGCGTGTGCGCGTGTGCGTGTGTGTGCGTGCGCGCGTATGGTTGTGTGTGTGTGTGCGTGAGAAGTCAGTATAAAATGAATTGTTTTGTATTCCTGACTTCAGAACGTTCCCGTGAATAAACCTTTTTGACTATTGTAGCTGGGCCTCCGTCTGTTTCATTCGACCAGGATCTTACAAATTCTGGTTTGCAGACTGAGGAATATAATATAATAATAATATAATAATTAAATTGGGTTATGTACCTGGAGAACAAAATTCTCTTATCAAAGTTAAAGCTTGGTCACAAATGGGTCTTCCAAATGGACAATGACCCCAAGCATACTTCCAAAGTTGTGGCAAAATGGATTAAGGATAACAAAGTCAAGGTATTGGAGTGGCCATCACAAAGCCCTGACCTCAATCCCATAGAACATTTGTTGGCAGAACTGAAAAAGTGTGCGCGAGCAAGGAGGCCTACAAACCTGACTCAGTTACACCAGTTCTGTCAGGAGGAATGGGCCAAAATCCATCCAACTTATTGTGGGAAGCATGTGGAAGGCTACCCGAAACATTTGACCCAAGTTAAACAATTTAAAGGCAATTAAACCAAATACTAATTGAGTGTATGTAAACTTCTGACCCACTGAGAATGTGATGAAAGAAATAAAAGCTTAAATAAATAATTCTCTCTACTATTATTCTGACAWTTCACATTCTTAAAATAAAGTGGTGATCCTTGGACCTCTCCTGGTGGGGGCTCCCATCTGATGGGTGAAATAGTGGAGGAGGAAGCAAAGGCATTTAGATGGATTCTCTTCACATTTGTCCGGGAGGGACAATCGGGAATCGCTGACCAGGGCGGACTGCTGGATGGGCTGAGGTGCTGGTTCACTGGGTCGACTGGTGGTAGAGAATCCTCAGCTAGTTGGAGGCCGCTCGGGTAATGTCGAGGCGTTGAAGAACGTGGAGGACCTCATTCACAGYCGTCCCCAGTTGCGCCAGCTAGTCGTGGTGATGGCGAAGTAGGCGTCACTGTTCGCCGACCATTTTGGGAGATGTCTTAATTACATGCTGCTTCCATTTTGTTGAGGCAGTATTCTGTAACGGAGACGCAGGGAGTCAGGAAGCAGGTGCAGTTGGTGAGTTTGCTTCCATTTTGTTGAGGCANTGCTTCCATTTTGTTGAGGCAGTATTCTGTAACGGAGACGCAGGGAGTCAGGAAGCAGGTGCAGTTGGTGAGTTTGCTTCCATTTTGTTGAGGCAGTATTCTGTAACGGAGACGCAGGGAATCAGGAAGCAGGTGCAGTTGGTGAGTTTAATAATAACGAACATGGAGAGATACAAAACAAGAGACTCGTCTGGACAAGAAAACAGAACCAATACTGCCTGATGAGGGAACTTAACGATGTCATCTTTGTCCTCGGGTTCGGGGAAACAGGAGTCTCATATAATATCTCTTTCCAGTTGCAGGTGGTCAGTTTCAATCTGTTATACTTTTTTGCTCCATAAAGTAATCCACCATGCAGCCATCGTGTCTATTTCAGGTCTTCTCATTCATTGATGACATGCAGTACATTGGGGTGGACATCCACCTGTCTCTTATCAATGAGARAAGACTTGAAATAGACAAGATGTCAGCAAAAACCTTTGGGTAAATCACATTATCAGGTGTAACAGTCTGTAACTACAGTTCTCTGCACTTGTGTGTCTCTACACCTGAGACACTCTCTGTCACACTGAACTGACCTAAACTTGATTTAAAAAAGAATTGTATGTTAATTTTACCGTATAACATTGTTATTGAATTCTAGTTCTCCTGAGTTAGCATGAAATAGTGTACACTCCCAAGTATTTTAGAATTTGACAAATATACATTCTGTGGATATCTGAATGTCTAGCCTTTGTTTGATGCTACAGAGCCCTGTACAGATTATATACATATATTATGTAAATC
>NW_019945623.1:40712-42074 GCF_002910315.2 Salvelinus sp. IW2-2015 | reverse complement strand
GTGTGTGTGTGTGTGTGTGTGTGTGTGTGTGTGTGTGTGTGTGTGTGTGTGTGTGTGTGTGTGCTCCGTATATACAATTTAAACCCTGGTTGGTTTGAGACCAACCCCCACAATAGGCAGCAAGCTACAGGCCTCATTATAACCATGGGCAGATTAGAGGTAATGACTGGATGAATCAGAAACAGGAAAAGAAGGGAAGAGGTCTGGGGATAAGTATTGTATGGAGAAAAGGTTTATTAAGGCCATTATTGTAATGGCTCTCAGACAATGGCCCCTCCGGTAGTTGTCCTGTACCGTAGAGCCATGCTGTACAGCTGCTGGGACTACAGAGGATGATGCGGAATAGGAGATGTACACACTAACACATCTGCTTACACAATATTGTTGAAATGGTCAGGTGTTCCCTCAATCACAAACAGCCATGGGGATACACACACTGGTGTCATACCCTGCTGCAGTTATGGCCGGTAATGGCGTTGGTAATACCACCTTCTCTTACTTATTGCGATGAGAAAAGTGTGTGTGTGTGTGTGTGTATGCAATAATTTGTGTATGCACGGCCACCTGAGTGTGACAGTCACACAGTCCAATAGCGTCACTATTTGAAGCACATGAACTGATATCAGGCTGCCCAGTCACACAGTCCAATAGCGTCACTATATGAAGCACATGAACTGATATCAGGCTGCCCAGTCACACAGTCCAATAGCGTCACTATATGAAGCACATGAACTGATATCAGGCTGCACAGTCACACAGTCAAATAGCGTCACTTTTTGAAGCACATGAACTGAAACCAGGCTGCACAGTCACTTATCTTTTTAGTTGTTGTTCATCCAAGCTTGGAGAATGGAGGCACATCTGCTTGGGAGACCATTCTCACAACAATGTTGTCTGCTGTACTAATACCGGAGTGACTCAAAGCTACGCTTGCTATTTTGGTATTAAATTGCATGACCCGCAACATCTCAATTATGAAACATGTAATGAGTGAGTGCTGAGAAAATAGAGGTACAGGGATTCCTGGAGTTTGGTCTTCCTGTAACCTTGATGACCTAGTCTCTAAATGTAACGTTTCTGGTACGTTAATGGAGTAACAGCAGTGTAATGTAATGTTTCTGGTACGTTAATGGAGTAACAGCAGTGTAATGTAACGTTTCTGGTACGTTAATGGAGTAACAGCAGTGTAATGTAATGTGTCTGCTACGTTAATGGAGTAACAGCAGTGTAATGTAATGTGTCTGCTACGTTAATGGAGTAACAGCAGTGTAATGTAATGTTTCTGGTACGTTAATGGAGTAACAGCAGTGTAATGTAGTGTTTCTGCTACGTTAATGGAGTAACAGCAGTGTAATGTAATGT
>NW_019945623.1:27294-40687 GCF_002910315.2 Salvelinus sp. IW2-2015 | reverse complement strand
TTCTCGTGAATTTTGTTGGTTGAGCACCCAGACTCATCATAAAGGCATGGGGTTTGTCTTTTCTCTCTCTCATTCTCTCTCATCCCTCTTCTCCTCTCTCTCTCTCTCTCTTCTCTCTCCTCTCCTCTCTTCTCTCTCCTCTCTTCTCTCTTCTCTCCTCTTCTCCTTCTCTTCCCTCTCTCTCTCTTGTTCCTTTTCTTCGGCTGTGTTGTTTCCAATCTCCACGGGGGAGGTGCAAAAGAGTTAGCTGTTGGGGTTCTTGTAGGTTTAGACGAACGTTACTGCAAGTTCTCCAAATAAAGACCAATCTGAATACTCACCCAGACTGCTTCTATGACCACTGCTGTTACCTTTCCATTACGTTAGCAGAAACACTACATTACACAGTGGCTTTTTACTTCCATTTAATGACAGAAACATTACATTACACTCTGTTACTCCCATTTAACGTACCAGAAACATTACATTACAAACTGCTGTTATCCCATTAACGTAGCATATTAGATAACACGCTAAGAAAGCGTTACTTTCATAACTACGTACTACAATAGCTGTGTTACTCCATTTAACGTAGTCCAGTAACGTTAGCATTACGCTGCTGTTTACTTCCAGTTACGTAGCGAGAAATTCATAGACTGCTGTACTTAGCCATTAAACCGCTAGCGAACATGGTACATAACTCTTACTCTTAAACTAGCAGACATACACATGTTATCCATTACTAAACACACATTACTGCTGTTACTATCCATAACGTTACCAGAAACATTACTTACCACTTTGCTGTTACTCCATTAACGTTAGCAGACACATTCATTACACTGCTGTTCATTACTGCACATTATTAGGCTGTTCTATTAGCCAGAAACACCGTACTTACACTGCTTTTTACCCATTTAAACGTACCAGACACATTACATTACCCCAACTGCTGTTACTTCCATAACGCTAGCAGACACATTACATTTACCCACCATGCTTGTTACTCCCATTAACGTAGCAGGACACATTACCTTACACTGCTGTTACTCATCCTACGTACCAGAACGTTTACATTTCACCCCACTGGTGATTACTTCCATCTAACGTACCAGAAACATTAAATAACTGGAGATATATACCATACGTACCCAGAACGATATACTATATTATGATAGGATCATTCCAAGGTCTATCAGAGAGTCAAAAAAGAAAAAAAACCGGGGAATCCACTAAGTATATATAATGTACCTTATTTTGCTAGCACTCACTCGATTACATGTTTTAATAATGAGATGTTGGATCGCGTGGACCTCTGGTGGGTGGTGCGGGAGCCGACAGCTCATGCCCAATTAATAAAAATAGCAGCGTTTAGCCTTTTAACGTCATCCGACAGAGCTGGGTAATTAGTAATACAGCAGAAAAATTGTTGTGAGAGCATGGAGTTCTCCTCCAAGCCAGATGTGCCCTCATTCTCAACTTGGACATGAACAAACAATAAAAAGATAAAGTTGACTGCCTGAGCTGGTTTTAGTATAATGTGTAAAAAATTAAGATGAACTAATTGATGACCCTCTGTGTGACCTGTAGGTAATATATCATGTGCCCATATAGCATCCTGTCGAGCACGTTAGGCTAGTACTCTCCGTTAATCAGATGATAGAATACTGTGGAACAGTTTCAGCAAAGTTCAACCACTTGTAACTTACAGAGAAACAGTTAAAAACGCTTTCCAACAACACAAGCTCTAAATCATGTTGAAAAACAGAAAATAATGCCTTTCAAAAAACAACACGCTTCAAACTCCATGTCTGAAATAACAAAATAAGCACTTTTCAAAAAACAAGCTCAAATCCATGTTGAAATACAGAAAATTTAAACGCCAACTTTCCATTAAATTAAGCTCTCTAAATCAGTGCGTTTAGAGCACTCCTGTAAGTAGAAGTTTTGTTTCAGTACTGTTTTAATCAGGATGATTAGGTAAACCACTTGTGGACACGTTATTCAGCAAGTCTCAACATTGAAATACAGAACAATTAACAACTTTTTCCAAAACTTAGCTCCAAATCATGTATGAAAATACAGAAATAAACACAACTTCCATAAACACACACGTAAATCATGTTGAAACAATACAGAAATAAGCTACATTTTTCAAAACACAAGTCCAAATCCATGTTTGAAATAACAGAAATAAAACACTCTTTCCCAGCAAACACTAGCTCTTTAAACTACATGTTTGAAATACAAGAAATTAGCCACTTTTCCTATACAAACAGAGCTCCAAATTCACTGTGAAATACAAGAAAATAAACAACTTTCCTATAACACAGAATCTGCTAAAAATCTATGCTTTGATGCTTTATCTCTTGTAAGTGAATTTTTTTCCTCAGTACTGTTAATCACATGATGATTACGGGGACATTTTCCAGCAATAATGCAACATTGTAATACAGAAATGAATACGCTTAATTCCAAGAAAACAAGCTGACTAAAATTTATATTGTTGAAAATTCAAACAGAAGAAAATGAAGCACTTTTTATCTTGGAAATATTCACATAGCTTCAAATTCACTGTTCGTGAATGACCAGGATTAATAGTAAGCACTTTTCAAAAATCTAAAGCCTCCAGAAATTCATGTTGAAATACAGAAATAAAACACTTTTCCATAAATAATAATCAAGCTTTCGCAAACACTCATGTTTTGCATTTGCAACTTCTGTAGATTATAAGTGATATTCTCTTTTTTTTATTGCAGGATAACTGTTTATCAGGCATCTTGTATAGCGGGAACCACTGTGGAACAAGTATTTCCAGTCTCAAAGATTGCAACATGAAAACAGAAAAGAAATAACACTTTTCCAAAAACAAGCTCCAAATTTCATTGTAATGAGAATACAAAATAAAGCACTTTGCCATACAACAAGCTCTAAAATTCATGTTGGAAAAAAACAGGAAAATAACAGCTTCCAAAGAACAACGCTCCAAATTCATGTGTGAATATACAGAAGAGATAAACAACTTTTCCATAATACAACTCTTAACATACATTTTGAAAAACTAAGAAATTAGCAACGTTTTTGCCCAAAAAACACAAGCGCCAAAATCATTGTGGAAACTAACAACGAAATATCGAATCACTTTTACCAAGAAACACAAGCTCTAAATCATGATTGAATTCACAAAATGGAACAAACTCCAAATTGAGACTCTGCATGCAGAATTCTGCAAAAATATCCTCAGTTTACAACGTAGAACACCAAATAATGCATGCAGAGCAGAATTATGTCGATACCCGCTAATTATCAATATCCAGAAAAGAGCCGATTTATTCTACACCACCTAAAAGGAAGCGATTCCCAAACCATCCATAACAAAGCCATCACCTACAGAGAGATGAACCTGGAGAAGAGCCCCTTAAGCAAACTGGTCCTGGGGCTCTGTTCACAAACACAAACACACCCCACAGAGCCCCGGGACAGCAACACAATTAGACCCAACCAAATCATGAGAAAACAAAAAGAGAATTACTTGACACATTGGAAATATTTTACAAAAAAACTGAGCAAACTAGAATGCTATTTGGCCCTAAACAAGAGAGTACACAGTGGCAGAATTCCTGACCACTGTGACTGACCCAAACTTAAGGAAAGCTTTGACTATGTAAAGACTCAGTGAGCATAGCCTTGTTATTGAGAAAGGCAGGCAGACTTGGCTCTCAAGAGAAGACAGGCTATGTGCACACTGCTGACAAAATGAGGTGGAAACTGAGCTGCACTTCCTAACCTCCTGCCAAATGTATGACCATATTAGAGACACATATTTCTCTCAGATTACACAGACCCACAAAGAATTTGAAAACAAACCTGATTGTGATATCTATAGGAGCCAGATGGCTATGGAATGTGCTGGGTAGACGGGAGGAAGTCACAGTCACAATTTAAAAACAAATCCAGTTTTGATAAACTCCCATATCTATTGGGTGAAATACCACAGTGTGCCATCACACAGCACGATTTGTGACCTGTTGCTACAAAAAAAGGTCAACCAGTGAAGAACAAACACCATTGTAAATACAACCCATATTTATGCTTATTTTCCCCTTTTTTACTTTAACCATCTGCACATCGTTACAACACTGCATATATTCATAATATGACATTTGTAATGTCTTTATTCTTTTGGAACTTCTGTGAGTGTAATGTTAACTGTTCATTTTTATTGTTTATTTCACTTTTGTAAATTATCTACATCACTTGCTTTGGCAATGTTAACATACGTTTCCGATGCCAATAAAGCCCCTTGAATTGAATTAAATTGAAAAAGGAAGAGAGAGAGAGAGAGAGAGAGTGTCTATCTGGTCACTCTGTTCATCCATGATACTCTGATTCACTGTCATTCTGTTACGTCTCTATATCTCTTTTTACTACTAAATCTTAAAAAATCCTCTTTCTCTTTCGTCATCTAATTAATCGCCAGCTCCCATCTCTTCATCTCCTGTATGCTCAATATTTCAATTGCAATTCAAATTCAAGGGGTTATTGGCAATGAGGAAACATGTGTTAAGCATTGCCAGAAGCAAAGTGAGGAATAGAATAATAATAACACAAGTGATAATATTATCAACTACAAATTAAACAAGATAAAAATTACACATACAGAAGTTTATCAACAACAAATAAAGAAATTACAAATGTCATATATATATAATAAATATAATAAGTGATACTGTAACAATGTACAAATGGGTTAAAAGCAACACACTCAGAACTAAATAAGCCATAAATACTGGGTTGTATTTTACAATGGTGTTGTTCTTCACCTGCGGTTATGCCACTTTTCTTGTGACAAAACAGTCACAAATCTGCTGCATGTGATGCAACTAACATAGGATTTCATCTCCCAGATAGACATAATGGGAGTTTATCAAATTGGATTTTGGTTTTCCAGAGGAGAATTCTTTTGTGGTCTGTGTAATCTGAGTGAATAGTGTCTCTATAGGTCATAACAAAAATTTGGCAGGAAGTTAGGAAGTTCGCAAAAGCTCAGTTCCACCTCATTTTGTGCAGTGTAGCACATAGCCTGTCTTCTCTTGAGAGCCATGTCGCCTAACGGCGCTTTCTCAATAAGCAAGCTATGCTCACTGAGTCTTGTACCATCAGTCCCAAGCTTTCCTTAAGTTTGGGTCATTTCACGAGTGGTCCAGCGATTCTTTTGACTGCACCTGTGTAACTCCCATCTGTTTTAGGTGCCAAACTGCTATTCTCCTATGTTTGCTCTGCTCTCCTTTGGTCTAATTCCATTCCCATAATATACTGCTGTTAAGCTATAATTATCTTTTTGTTTTCCTTACATAGATGTTGGGTTATTTGTTGTCTCTGTCTGTCTCTCTGTCTCTTTCTCTCTTCTCTCATTTCTTCTTCCATCTCCAATGCTATCTCTCTCTCTAATTCAACATTCAAATAGCTTTTATCTGGCCATGATTAACGTGCCCAAGCTTGTACATCATAACTACCAATTTTTCTAAAACATGCCGTACCATTGAGCTCAATTAACTGATTGCCATATACAAATATTACTATCATAACTGAAATATAACCTATATACATAAGATATTGTCAGTCCTCGATCTTATTCCCGTCCTTCCACTTATCTCTCTCAGGATCTCTCATCATATTCTCCCCTCTGAGTCACATCTGCATACCCCTCTGACCTCCACTCTCCTACCCTTCTCCACCGGCTTAGCCTAAACGACGCGCCTTGCCCCGCTGCCTCTCGCGCTCTACGTGTGTGTGGGTTATACAGTTAAATCGTAAGTATTACGAATATCCACATTAAGACTGGTTGGAGTCTATTAAACAACTCCGCGTTTTCTAACCACCCTTCCTTCCCTTCTACTCTACCACAAATTCTTGTTAACTCACCTAACAGTATTTGGGCCCAAGTTCGGTACCTTTGGCTTAGATCTTCTACTTTGTGCATGACACAAGGATTCTCACTTATAATTCACGCATGTCATCACTCAAATTTACGTGGGTCAAGCCACCTTTTACATAACACCGAATTCTTGGACTGTGCCCCTTTAAAACGCTTGTGAAAATTCCCAGAAAAATTGAGATTCCATTGGCTTCCATTCTGGGAGCGAGGCAAATATTGTGTATAACTAACTCAATCCAGGACAACAGCGTCAAAAGGACCCTTGTCGAATCATGCTGGAGGAAAACAGTGTACAAACAGATCTTATACCAGTGGGTACTCGACACGTTTGAGCTCCGAAAAAACATTATCTATCTGAGTCATCGCGACAATCTTGTGCAATCTTCTTCCCATCTAAAAGGCCTGACGAGCAATGCCTCCTGTCATTTTTCCATCCATCAGGTTCACTTCCAAACATGACCAACAAAATTGAGCAACACGCAAAATCCAAGCAATAAACTATTTTAGTATGAATATTATTATTATCTTTTTTATTTTATTCCTTTGTCTTTGATCGCGCAATTTCGCGTGGGTATGCTCTTCCACCCAACTCTGTGATTCTCGCTAGTAAATAAATACTCATCCTCTTGTCCTCAACTCCGACTTACATTTAAACTAGTACTCCCGTGTAACTTGGTGCAACTTTCGGGAGAGATGAACAGTGTCGAAATAGCTCCCATGCGTTCCTCCTCGCAAGACCAACTTCACAGTCAACCAACCTAACCCTAAGCCGCCTTGCTTCTTAATCCGACCTACTATCACCTACAAGCGCCCAGCCTCCACTAACCCCGAAAGGAGACAGCCGGGCAACCCCAATGTGCTCTGGAGGAAACCTACCGGTCCGCACAGCCCCGCCCCCACACATGCGGGGCCTCTTAGCCCGCGTCACGGAAAGCGTGCTTCCGCGCCTCCCGGCCAAGGAGTTCGACTGGCACGCGTGCGTATGAGACATATTCAGGATACCCTGCCCCAGGAGGACAGGAGAGACGACAAGAGAGCACCAACAATGAGGTTCGGAAACTCGAGGCTAACCCGGCTAGCAGAACGACTTCTTACTGCCGTACAGTTCCCCAATTGTCCGGTCGCCCAGCCGGACTCCGGGTCTCGCCGCCGGCTGCGTGCACAGAGTCCTCCTCTGGGCCGCTCTTCTCTGCGATCACTCCAGAGACTTCTCTCTCTTCTTCGTGTGTTATCAGCTGCTATCTCTCTCTCTGCATATAATCTGTTCTACTTCTGATCCCTAAGTACTTCATTTTAGATGTCTAGTTCGGTCTCCTACTCTGCTATTATAACTTCTTACCTCCGCTCTAGCTCCTGGCGCGATTTCATCTCGACTGGATTTTCTCTTCTATATCAGTACATCACTCCCCAACAACGTTCCTGCATCCACGATTCTCACTCAACAAAGACTTGAAGAGGACGCAACCTCCCATCTCTCATATTCTTCTCTTTGTACTAAAGTCTCTCCTCTCTCTCTCTCTCCTCTCCATTATCTTATCGCCTATGCTTCTTTGCTCTGGCGTCTCTTTGACAATTCTCTCGCTCCCACAAGTGTGGCCCATTCCACAGTCCATCGGAAGAGACGGCCACACAGCTTAAAGGGAAAAATGTTAAGTTAGAATTCTATCTGGGCCATAAATTGTGTTGAGCACAATAAGTAAATGGGTTCATAACACAAAGTAATCTTTCAATACAGAAAAGGGGCAACCAGTGAAGTCAAAGAATCCAGAACCTGGATGGTACACAATGAAGCCCAAGCGACAGAGAGAATAGATGAGACCTAAATGTAATCCAACACCCTACAGGTCAGTGTAGGGTACTTATAGTGAACTAGACAGACAGGATATTGGTATGTGAGTTTAATTTTGATGTGTATAATATGGTGATGTTAACCTCTCTATAACAGGATAATCATTTGTACGAGTTCGCAGTACAGATCAGAGCAAACCAGAAGGGAGTAATGATTGATTAGATAGTTAACTACAGGTCAGCGGGCCAGACAAGACAGAGGGAAGTACATGATGGCTATGTATTTATTAAACTTAATACAGGTCAGCTGGCTCAGAGACAGACAAGTGGGGAGATAATGATATCGAAGTAAATGATCTATTAACACATCTATTCAGGTCTAGATGTTTTTCCTGCTGTCCTTAGTTTCGATGACTAGAACAGTTGTGGAGAAAAAGTACCTATGATCTGGATAAATGTTAGTTTTATAGAGCTGTAACAGAGTTCGAGTCGTTGTGTCCAGACACTGTTAATAAGACAGAGGAGTAATTGTGGATATATTGTGATTATTGAGTATCTTATCTATAGGTTCAAACTTTGGTTAGATCCGGTAGTACAGAACTAAAGTATGGGAGTTAATCGATACGGATAAATCGTTATTAACCTCACAGGTAGTTCGGAGTTGCTCTAGTAGGCACGAACAGACTAGGACCATTACAAAGACAGAACAGACAGACAGACCAGACAACAGACAACAGACGACAACACCGAACGATGCAGATTACTTACACCCAGGTATCAGTACATACTGCCCAAGGTACAGAGCCACAGACACGACGACAGGACAGACAGAGGGGAATGCACTTACAGCTGACAGCTGCTCCCAGAGAAAACAAATGAGGATGGACCAGACGCAGCACAACACTCCTTGCACAATTAAGAGATGGAGAATGCAAACTTGCACTGAAAATGTATAATTAAGATAAATAGGTATGGAAATATCTGATTTGGAACTACCTATTGTATTTTGTGTCCCTTTGGAATACCAAATTGAATTGTGGACTTGAAGATATGGGCCTTATGGGCAGGACGACATGCTAAGGCGAGAGAGAATGATATGAGAGCACAGAGAAGAGATAAGTAGGGTGTTAGTATGACAGTAGAAATGAAGAGAGAAGAGGAAGGAAGGGAAAAAAGAGAGAGAGAGGAGAGAGAAAGAGAGAAGAGAGAGGAAGACAGAGAGACAAGAGAGACAGAGAGACAGAGAGACAGAGACACAGAGACACAGAGAAGACCATGAGAGATAGCGATGTAATAGCATATCACATGTGGAAGCCCTTTGTATCTAATAATAAAATAAATTCCCTAGTTGATCATTCTTGTTCTCAGTATCTGTCCCTGTGACAACTATTTTCTCCTCCTCCCTTTTAGGGTCATACATTCTGGGCATATCATTTCCCAGCAGTCTCTGCCATAAGGCATTACAGGAGCAGGATATGTCACTGTGGAGGACTGTGTAAAGAGAATTCAAGTAAAGTTAGTGAATTCTCCTTTCAATTATTTTATTATCTTTGTCAGAAGATTTTGGTTGCTTCTCTTTGTATTGTTGGTGTTTTTCCTCTCCTGTCTGTCACCCATGCCGGCCGTCCTGTTGGTATCCCAGTGAGGAGTCAGTGTCGAGTGGTAAAGTGCATCCTCGGGTGTCTGTCCCCCCCCCCCCTCCTCCCCCCCCCCGCTCCCCCCCCTCTCCCCCTTCCCTCCCCCCGTGCCCCCCCCCCCCACCCCCTCCACGGTGCCCCCCCGTTCCCCCCCCCCCCCCGCCCGGTCCCTCCTCTCTCCCCTCCCCTCCTTCTTCCCTCCTCTCGTTCCCCGCCCCCCTCCCTTCCCCCGCCACCCTCTCTCCCTCTCCCCTCCCCTCCTCTGTCTACTCCCTCTTCACCCTACCCCTCCCCTCCTCCTCCCCTCCTCTCTCATCCCTCTCTCCCTCCTCCTCCTCTTCCCTTCTTTCCCAACTTTAATCCCCCTCACCACTCCTCTTTTCAAAGCGCGGCTTTATTCCGGCTCGCCACCTTCCCTCGTCTCGCGTCACACCCCCACCACACTCAACACCACTCTCCGCCCACCCACCCGCCACCCCCCCACCCAGCCCGCGCCCGCCCCGCCCCACCCACCCACGCGACGCCGCCACCACAGCCAACGCCCGCCGCCACCTCCCCCCACCCCCCCTCCACCCCCCCACTCAACCCACTACCGCCCCACCGCCCGCGCCTCTTCGAACCCACCACCCTTCACCCGACCCACCCCCTTCCCACAACAAACACCAAACAACATCCTCCCCTTGAACCCAAACCCAGGCCACACCGCCACGCCCCCCGCCCAGCGAACCCCGCCAGCCCGAGTACGCGAGCCGAGACCGCCCACAGCAGCCACCCCGGGCGCGGCCCCGACCGCAGCGCCACCTCTGACCCCTGACGCCCCCCCCGGCAGCCCCATGAGCACCGACGCCAGGCAGCCAGCCCCCACGCGGCGGCACGCCCACCATCGACCGATCCCCGCCCCACCCGTCAGCAACCTACGCCCAGCCCCCCCCCCCCCCGCCCCCCCCTCCCCCCCCCCCCCCCCCCCCCCCCCTCCCACCCCCCCCCCCCCCAAACCGCCCCCCACCTCGACCCCCCCCGTTGTCGTCTTCATAGATTATATCTTGTCTGTCCTCGGTGTCCTGTCAATAGTTGGATATAGTCGCCTCTCTGGTTCTTGTCTTGTTGTCGTCCTGCTTTGGTTCTGGTCTGTCTGTTCTGTCCGTGTCTGTCGTCTGTCTGTCTGGGGCCCAACTTACCCTACCATACGAGTTATACATTAATATACATTTCAGTTACTAAAATGACACTGCTGTCTGTCTGGGTCAATGACGTGTAGGTTTGCTAATAACATTATCATCACATTAACTATAAAACCTAACTGTCTGGTCTGTCAGAGATAGCTGTAGGTAATACATATACCTATCATTTAATAACCTCTGCCTGGTCTGTTTTTCTGGCAAACGCTGGACCTGTAGGTTAATAGATTAAATAAAATCGATCATATATAGCCAGCCTTGACCTCGCTCACGAGTTAAATACAATTTTCCATCATTACTCTACTCTGTCGTCTGTGGCCCTGACTTGCTTAAGTAATTAATTTTATCAACAATACTAGTAAAACTCCTCTGTCTGTCGTCTGGCCAATAAACCTGTTAGTTTTAATAAATTTTATCTTTCTATCGTACCCCTGGATACTTTGTTGTCGCTGTACTGTCTGTCATAAGAGAAACCTTGTAGAGAGAGATATAACAATTTATGTTATTCGCCAATACCAATGTACTACTGCCTCTGTCCTGTCTGTTCTGGGCCCTTGACATGTGCTGTAGGTATTGAAGATAACCTTTTGTTATTCGACCCAAGAACTTATTTTCCCCATTAAACTTTGCAAGATAAATTCATTAAAAAAAAATGGCTGGGCCTCGCCAGATGGGCGTCAAAGAGATATAGACTGCATCGAGTGCTCAGCTGCGCCACAAGATAATGGGTTTCGGACGCCCTAGACTGAAAAGGGCCAAGAATAGAGAGAGATTGCCCGCAGACGCAGAATGACGGGAGGTTTATATAGAAAGAGAGAGCACAATATTGGGGACCAAATCAGGCCGTGGTCCGGGTAGGGGGGTTTTGGCCGGAGGATATCTTGTCTATGCAGAAAGCGGAAGCCCAACATCCAGCCGACTCCTGTAGAGAGAGACGAGTTGCGCGCTAACCGAGGGGGCGGTGCAACGTGTTCCCCTCCGACACACTTGGTGCACGGTGCTGCCTTACCGGGAACAGTGTGGAGTCGCGGCTTGATAATTGTTAAAGAAGCGCAAGTGCGGCTTGGTTGGAATATAGACTTAGAGAGAGAATAGAAACTTTCGACCAAATATCATGCTCTCCGAGCCCGGTTGTAAGGGAGTGTTGGTTAGCGATTGAACAAGATAGTATGTTACTAGCGATTTGGATAATACCACGAAATAAGAAGAAAAGGGATAATGAAAAAAATAATAAAGTGGGGCATACGAATGTGAATTTTCTGGAATATCCTTTCTCATTTTGTCTGTCAAATAGAATTAGAAGGATGTACTATGATGAAAATTACACGGATCTCTCAGTCTTTTTAAGTGGGAAGATATGGCAAATTGGATAGATAGATAAATATTTTTTTTTGCCCCCACTGTAAGATCACTTTAATAGTCGCCATGGGTTTTTTTTTTCCATCAGCATCTTCAAAAGGTCTTCCTTTTGCTGTTGTCCCTGGGATTTGTTGAAACTTTTCGGGCAAATGAAAGCCATAAAAAACAAATATTAACTGGAATTTTCCAACTGTTTTAAAGGCACAGTCAACTTAGTGGTATTAACTCTGACCCACTAGATTGTGTACGTGAATTTATAAGTGATTCCCATGTGTCTCGCACAAAAGTAGATGTCCTAACGACTGCCAAAACTTGTAGTTTGGTTAACAAAAAATTTGTGGAGTGGTTGAGAAAACGCGTTTTAAATTGAACTCACCTAAAATAGGTATGTACTTACGATTCAACTGATAGCAAACAAACAAACCCAGAGAGAAGCGAGGCAGGCAGGAGCGCTTTAGGCCCCGGGGGGGGGAGTCAAGGGATGCAGAATGTGACCTCAGGGGGGAATGATTGGATTCCTGAAGAAAGGAGAGGGAATAATCCCCTTGACAAATCTTGGGTTTTTTATTTAATTTTATTTATGTAATTGTAAATTCATCACTAATATAACAAATACGCTTTTGGAAATTGTACATTGCATATACCAATGAAGCTATTTGAAATTGAAATTGAGAAGAAGAAAAGAAGGAGAGAAGAAGAGAGAGAAAGAGGAAGGACAGAGAGAGTACAGAGACAAATCAGTGCGGGAGCGTGGCGGTAGTGTCTGCGGCATGGCAATGCGAGCTGAGCGCGATGTCGACGAGGTTTTTTGAAATTAAAAAAGTGAATATAGAACCATAGGCTTCAAGTTGTGCCGGACTGATGGAACAAGTGTATTTAAAGGTTATGTGAAGGGTAAAGGTAACTGATTGTGTAGTTGGTGGGGAACAGGAGAGAGAAGCTCGATGAGAGATGAGAGAGAGAGAAGAGAGAAGAGAAGAGAGAGAGAGAGAGAAGAGATGGAGAAGAGAGAGAGAGAGAAGAGAGAGAGAGAGAGAGAGAGAGAGAGAGAGAGAGAGAGAGAGTTAAACAGAGAGAGAGAGAAGACATAGAGAGATTAGACCAGAGAGAGGTTAACAGAGAGGCAGAGAGAGTTAAGAGCAGAGAGAGAGAGAGACGAGAGAGAGAGAGATGAGAGAGAGAGAGAGAGAGAGAGTAGAGAGAGAGAGAGAGAGAGAGAGAGAGACAGAGAGAGAGAGAGAGAGAGAGAGAGAGAGAGAGAGAGAGAAGAGAGAGAGAGAGAGAGAGAGAGAGAGGAGAGTTTAGCGAGAGAGAGAGAGAGAGAGAGAGTTAACGGAGGAGAGAGATGAAGAGTTAAGAGAAGAGAGAGAGAGGAGAGTTAAACAGAGAAGAGAGAGAGAGAGAGAGAGAGAGAGAGAGAGAGAGAGAGAGAGAGAGAGAGAGACAGAGAGAGTTAAAACAGAGAGAGAGAAGTTAAACCAGAGGCAGAGAGAGAGAGGTTAAACAGAGAGAGA
>NW_019945623.1:23788-27269 GCF_002910315.2 Salvelinus sp. IW2-2015 | reverse complement strand
GGGGGAATGATAAGTAGAGAGGAATTTGTCAGGGGGAAGAATATGGCGGAGACACGAGAGAGTGGAAGGAGGAGAGGATAGACCAGAGAGAGAGAAGGAAGAGTGAGAGAGGTGAGAGGACGGCACGCAGAAGAGAGAGAGAGAGAGACAGAGAGAGAGAGAGAGAGGTACAGAGATTTACAATACAGTGAAACTAAAGAATGCTCTCACATAATCATCATTAATGTGTGCCTTATGGTTAATCAGCCAGTAACTGTTGGTGCCGTTTAAGATGAGGGAGGCCGATTATTTCTTTATGAGCATGGCCTTATTTATATTACAGCATATTAGATGACTGTCATTCATATTCCATTCACCCAGTGCAATGTAACATCAATAGGTTTAGGCTACTACACGATACTCAAATGTTCCCCGTACCCATCATGAGGTTATTACAACAGCCTACGAACTAAACGTTTACAAAGTAGATGCACACAGGTCAAGAGAAAGATGTGAGATGACAGACAGTGACACATAGCGCCTTGCACACTCTTCTCTGCATTTAGCTAATATAGGGTGTAATCATTGGTCCATTGCACTTTATATAATGTTTTCACACCCTACATTACTCATCTCATATGTATATACTGTACTCTATACCATCTACTGCATCTTGCCTATGCCGTTCGGGCATCACTCATTCATATATTTGTATGTACTGTACGTATTCGTATTCATTCCTTTACACTTGTGTGTATAAGGTAGTTGTTGTGAAATTGTTAGGTTATATTACTTGTTAGATATTACTGCATGGTCGGAATTAGAAGCACAAGCATTTCGCTACACTCACATTAACATCTGCTAAACATGTGTATGTGACAAATACATTTGATTTGACAAGAATTTGCTCAGTTGTGCACCGGGGCCTCCCACTCCTCTTTCTATTCTGGTTAGAGCCAGTTTGCACTGTTCTGTGAAGGGAGTAGTACACAGTGTTGTACGAGATCTTCAGTTTCTTGGCAATTTCTCACATGGAATAGCCTTCATTTCTCAGAACAAGAATAGACTGACAAGTTTCAGAAGAAAGTCCTTTGTTTATGGCCATTTTGAGCCTGTAATCAAAGCCACAAATGCTGATGCTCCAGATACTCAACTAGTCTAAAGAAGGACAGTTTTATTGCTTCTTTAATCAGGACAACAGTTTACAGCTGTGATAACATAATTGCAAAAGGGTTTTCTAACGATCAATTAGCCTTTTTAAATGATAATCTTGGATTAGCTAACACAACGTGCCATTGGAACACAGGAGTGATGGTTGCTGATAATGGGCCTCTGTACACCTATGTAGATATTGCATTACAAATCAGCCGTTTCCAGCTACAATAGCCATTTACAACATTAACAATGTTTTTTTTTCATTAAATAACATTAAATTGATTAGAATACAATATAGACCATTGTTAATTTGTAAATGGTATTGTTTAGGTGGAAACTGGCGAAGTCCCTGCCTGATTTGAATGCAATATCTACAAGGTGTACAGAGGCCCATTATCAGCAACCATCACTCCCTGTGTTCCAATGGCACGATTCATGGTTTAGCTAAATCCAAGATATATCATTTAAAAAGGCTAATTGATCGTAGAAACCCTTGCATTATGTTTCACAGCTGTAAACTTCGTTGTCGATGTCCTGATTAAAGAAGCATAAAATACTGGTTACCTTCTTTAGACTAGTTTTGAGTATCTGGTACATACTTAGCATCATGCATTTTGTGCTTGATTTACAGCGGCTTTTCCAATCAAATGCCCAGTAAACAGAAGGAACATTTCTTCCTTGAAACTTTGTCTAGTCTTATTCCTTTCCTCTCTGAAGAAATGACAGGCCTATTCCATGTTGAGAATTGTCCCAGAGGAAACTGAAGAAACTCTACCGTACAAACATCTGCGTTTATGTACTTACTCTTCACAGAACAGTCTGTAATACTGGCTTAACCAGAATTGGTAAATGAATAGAGCGTAGTGGGTGGACTCGCAGGCCCCCGGTGCACCAACTGTAGTCAACACTTCTTTGTTCAAATCAAACATGTATTTTTTGTCACCCGCATACACATTGTTTTTTGCAGTGATTGTAATCGTTAACGTAGTGAATAGCGGAATATGCTTGTCGCTTCTTGTAATTTCCGGGACCCACTGCCCCCAGTAATTAAATCACTTAACAAGTGAGATAATAACCCTTACACCAATCTCACCAACACTATCCTTTATACCACACAAGGTTTACAACGACCAGACCATTCATGAATACGGGTAATACCTCACTACTTTCCTAGTTTAACTAATACAATATATTTGATCATGGAGTGATGCAGTTCGTACCGACAAACTGGCCCTAGGCACAGATACAGTATGTATTGGTCCTTTATTATAGATACAGCGCTTCATCTACGTACTTCCATACGCTTGATACATATGCAGACATGAGGTAAATGAGTGGTGTGAAAACATCTTTATATATGAAGCTAATTGCATGTATGGAACCAATGATTACAACTATATTATTAAGCTAAATTGCAGAAGAAAGAGTTGTGCAAAGGCGCTCTATGTCGTCTCACTGTTTCATTTGCGTCACATCTTTCTCTTGACCTGTGTGCATCACGTTTTGTAACGTTTATAGTTGTATATAGGGCTGTTGTATAACCTCATGATGTGTGTACCGTGGAGAAAACATTTAGTTAGTATCGTGTTGATATTGTAAGGGCAAAAGTCGTTTGCGCTAACCTTTTATAATCATGATTCGTTTAACATTGCACCCTGTGTGATTGGAATATGAATCGACAGTCATCTAATTGCTTCTTTTAACTAATAAAACTAAGGCCCAACTGCTCATAAAGAAATCAATATCAGGCTGCCTCCCTTCAGTCTTATATATTCTGGCAGGCCATCCCAACCAGTTTAGGTGGAGTTAGTCTGTTACTTTATCCCCATAAGTGCGCGAGAGCGGGAACATTAACTGAATGGCTATTATGTGAGAGCTATTCCTTTAGTCTTCACCTATATTTCGTAAAACATCTCTTGTACCTCTCTCTCTCTTACTCTCTGTCTTCTCTCTCTCTCTCTGGCGTTATTAAACTCTCATCCTCTATCTTCGTGTATTTATTACTTGCTCTCTCTCTACTGCTTTAACTCGCTCTTCTCCCGTCGTCTCCTCGTTCTCCTTCTCTCTCTCTCTCTCTCTCTCTCTCTCATCTTCTCTGGTTCAATCCTCTGCTCTCTCTGCCCTCTTCTTTAAACTCTCTATGCGTCTCTCTCTCGTTTATACTCTCTCTCTCTTTCTCTCTCGTTAACTCTCTCTCTCTATACTCTCTCTCCTCTCTCTCTCTCCTCTCTCTCTCTCTCTCTTTCTACGTCTCTCTCTCTCTCTCTCTTTCTCTCTCCTTCCTTTCTCTCTCTCTCTCCTCTTCTCTCTCCTCTCTCTTCTCTCTCTCTCTCTCTTCTCTGTTTTA
>NW_019945623.1:0-17893 GCF_002910315.2 Salvelinus sp. IW2-2015 | reverse complement strand
GCCGGTCTGCCAGACACACTGGATAGTGTCACGTCGTCTGGCAGCCCTCCGACATACCTGTCCAACATCGACGCTGTCACAGCCTCCCCGCAGTTTTTGTATTTTGACAAGCCTTCGTCGAGTCATGGTCCCAAACCTGCTGCGAGATGAAACTTTGATAGCAACCCCCCTAAGATAACGGGGGTTTCAACTTTCAGGGAATTTAAGTGTTTTTGGAGGAATAAGAAGTAAGAAGGAGAAACAGTGGTAGAAACTAAGTGAATATGAATGCTTGTTGAATTCTAATATTCCACTGGCTGCCATAAATCTTGATGTTTTTATTTAACTTTGTTGTAGCCTGGACATAACAAATTAATGACTGATTGTCCTCTAGTATTGGAAAAATAGGTATAATTACGGTAAGTGGCGGTGAAAAGGGATTCTTCCAAAATGAATATGTATGTGTGCATATTTATCCATTTAAATTATTACTTGCTAGAAAATCCATTAATCATTTCCATAATTCATTCTGTGCATATTCTCTTTTCATTGAATTTTAAACAAACCCATTAACGAGGATTAAACCTGTGGTAAATGAGACTTTGTTCCCTTCCCAATACTCTCCAGCACAGGCCCTTGTTCTGTCAAGTAGAATTTCTTCCCAAGTGTGTTCGGAGCTTCTAAAGAGAAATTATGAAACCCAAGGGTGCACAAAACATGACACAATTCTCTCACATCACTTTCCCCACCAAGAGGATTTATAATCAGTTTTAAAATTGATTCTGCTATACTGTAACAAAATGTTGTTCTTGCTTGGGTGTGTGGTGGTGTGTGTGTATATGAGTGTGTTGTGTTGTGTGTGTGGTGTGTGTTGTGTGGTTTGTATGTGTGTGTGTGTGTGGTGTGGTGTGTGTGTGTCTGTTGTGGTGTGTGTGTGTGTGTTGTGTGCGTGTGTGGTGTGGTGTGTGTGTGTGTGTGTGTGTGTGTTGTGTGTGTGTTGGTGTGTTGTGGTGTGTGTGTGTGTGTGTGTGTTGCTGTGTGTGTGTCTGTGTGTGTGGTGTTGTGTGTGTGTGTGGTGTGTGTGTGTGTGTGTGTGTGTGTGTGTGTGTGTGTGTGTGTGTGTGTGTGTGTGTGTTGTGTGTGTGTGTGTGTGTGGTGCGCTTCTGTGTGTTTGGCAGTCTTTTTATTGGCCAATTATTTACCCATATAAAATCATGGATTTGGGCCGTGTGACAACAGAAATTCACTATCACTTCTCCTCGTTTGTTAGCCACTCCTCCTCTTGTTAGCCACTCCCCCTTGTTAGCCACTCCTCCTCTTTGTTAGCCACTCCTCCTCTTTGTTAGCCACTTCCTCCTCTTTGTTAGCCACTCCTTCCCTCCTTTCACATGTTGGACGAGCGACTGGAGCCGTGACTACTGCCTCCTCAGCCTTTAAAATGGACCGGAGTCGTGACTACTGCCTCCTCAGCCTCTAAAATGGACCGGAGTCTGTGACTACTGCCTCCTCAGCCTCTAAAATGGACCGGAGCCCTGACTACTGCCTCCTCAGCCTCTCTTAAACTGGACTGGAGCCGTAGACTACTGCCTCCTCAGCCTCTAAACTGGACTGGAGCCATGACTACTGCCTCTCAGCCTCTAAACTGGACTGGAGCAGTGACTACTGCCTCCTCAGCCTCTAAACTGGACTGGAGCCGTGACTACTGCCTCCTCAGCCTCTAAACTGGACCGGAGCCGTGACTACTTGCCTCTCAGCCTTCTAAACTGGACCGGAGCGGTGACCACTTCCTCCTCAACCTCTAAAAATGGACGCCGGAGGTCGTGACCACTTTCCCCTCAGCCTCTAAAATGGACCGGAGCCGTGACTACTGCCTCCCCAGCCTTACACACACACACACACACACCCCAAGCCAAGAAACAACATTTTGTTACAGTATAGCAGAATCAATTTTAAAAACTGATTATAAATCCTCTTGGTGGGGGAAAGTGATGTGAGAGAATTGTGTCATGTTTTGTGCACCCTTGGGTTTCATAATTTCTCTTTAGAAGCTCCGAACACACTTGGGAAGAAATTCTACTTGACAGAACAAGGGCCTGTGCTGGAGAGTATTGGGAAGGGAAACAAAGTCTCATTTACCACAGGTTAATCCTCGTTAATGGGTTTGTTTAAATTCAATGAAAAGAGAATATGCACAGAATGAATTATGGAAATGATTAATGGATTTTCTAGCAAGTAATAATTTAAATGGATAAATATGCACACATACATATTCATTTTGGAAGAATCCCTTTTCTACCGCCACTTACCGTAATTATACCATATTTTTCCAATACTAGAGGACAATCAGTCATTAATTTGTTATGTCCAGGCTACAACAAAGTTAAATAAAAAACATCAAGATTTATGGCAGCCAGTGGAATATTAGAATTCAACAAGCATTCATATTCACTTAGTTTCTACCACTGTTTCTCCTTCTTACTTCTTATTCCTCCAAAAACACTTAAATTCCCTGAAAGTTGAAACCCCCGTTATCTTAGGGGGGTTGCTATCAAAGTTTCATCTCGCAGCAGGTTTGGGACCATGACTCGACGAAGGCTTGTCAAAATACAAAAATCTGCGGGGAGGCTGTGACAGCGTCGATGTTGGGACAGGTATGTCGGGAGGGCTGCCAGACGACGTGACACTTCCAGTGTGTCTGGCAGACGGCGTCTGAGGCAGTGTAGGAGGTCCAAGGGCCCCCGGAATAGAGAGAGTCCCCTGGCCACTGACACAATGCTAGCCAGACCCTTTCAGGGAAATAAGTCATGGGGAGAGTTTGAGAGGAGGTGGCTAGGTGACCCGTGCCAACATGAACAGATACCAAGAGGGTTGACCAGTCACTCCACAGAACAGAGGCAGTTTATACTGAGATATTCACTATAAACTGGTAAATATTTGACTTCTGTTTGACTGTTATGGTATTTTTTCTCTATCTCAGCCACGATAGGTAAGACTTATGCATTCTCCATCAAGAAGGTTGTAAACGTTGATAATGACACTTACAGATTTGGTATATTTCCTGATCATCTTTAGGCAACTATGTACACATCACTCTGTGTAAGCAGCGTGTGTGTGTTATGGGATGGCACCAGAGACCGCAGGTTACGGATCGAGGTGAAGTGTCCACACAAACAACAGTCACTAATAAACATACTCTCACTCACACACACACACACACACACACACACACACACACACACACACACACACACACACACACCACAACCACACCACACACACACACCCCCAACACAACACACACCCACAACCCAACCACACACACACACAACCACACACACACACACACACACACACACACACACACACACACACACACACACACACATGCATTTTACAAATTGTCTTCTTGGCTCTAATGTCTCTTCCGTTCATAATAATGTCTCCCTGTCACCGGGCCTGCACATTCCCCACTCCCCTGCTAATGCTGTAAGTGCGCCAAGCAACCCCACGACTGCTGCCTCTGTTCCAGCAGCCAAGGAAAATCTGTGCAGAGAAAATAAAAATAATTTCCACATACAGCAGACTATTAGGCCTGAAATAATTATTCTATATAACGTCAAGCTCTTTGTGGGGAACTAAATTCTTATTGTGTCTAATAAAATAAGATTTTTGATGATTCCTTATGTGCTCTTGTTGTGTTTCCTGGGCCAAATTGGTCTGCTTCTTGGCCTGCCAACAGAAACACCTGTGTAAACGCCTCGCTGAAATGAAGAGATTAAACACCATCGGGTTATTGTCAGGTCACAGCTCAAGTAGAGCTCTCCAGATAGCATTGGTGGTAGCTGGGTGTGTTTGTGTCTGCCTGCGCCTCTGTCTGTGTGTCTGTGTGTCTGTGTGTGTGTGTGTGTGTGTGTGTGTCTGGGTTTTGGTGTGTGTGTGGGTGTGTGTGTGTCTGTCTGTGTGTCTGTGTGTCTGTGCGTGTGTGTGTGTCTGTGTGTCTGTGCGTGTGTGTGCGTGTGTGTGTGGTCTGGTGTGTGTGCTGTGTGTCTGGGTGGTTGTCTGTGTGTCGTGTGTGTCTGTGTGTCTGTGCGTGTGTGTTGTCTGTGTGTCTGTGCGTGGTGGCGTGTGTGTGTGTGTCTGGGTGTGTGTGTGTTGCCTGGGTGTGTGTGTGTCTGTCTGTGGGTCTGGTGTGTCTGTGGTTGTCTGTGTGTCTTGGTGTGTGTGTGTGCTTCACATGTGACTCAGTCCAGCAAAAAAAAAAACAGCTGTCACTCAATGGCTGCAAGAAACTAGGTACTAAATGGAAACGTTCACAGTGTGAACCCACCCAAATGTCCCTTTATATTCCACAGGATCCATTCATGTCTCCACTAGTAACCCTCGAGAGAGACACCGTCCCAATAGTCTAGGACTGGGAGTAGTGGTGAGTCAATATCCACAAGCTCTCACAGTCTCACTGCGTTATTAGACGTTATTAGAACGCAGGTAGCCTCGTGGTCAGAGCTTGTGCCAGTAACTGAAAGGTTGCTGGACAAATCGCCCGAGCTTGACAAGGTAAACCTCTGTCGTTCTGCCCCTGAGCAAGGCAGTTAACCCCATGTTCCCCGCCTGCTGAAGACCGTGGATTTTGATTAAGGCATCCACGTTGTCGTGTCTTTGGCTATGCCGGGATTTAAGTGATATGACATGCTTTTCTATTAAAATCATTTATCTGTAATTAATATTACCGATTAAGCCAATCATGTAAATGTAATTAACTAGGAAAGTCGGGGGCACCACGAAATAATGTTTATAGAGCTCTTATCTTCTGAATAAACTCTTAAAGACCTAGTAATCTTTTACATCAGTAGCAGTCAATATTAATCGTCACCTTGTTTATTCCTCATCTGAAAGTTGATACATTCTTGGTTATCTTCATGAACCCTGGCTAACATGTTGAAATCAGCAATACAACATTGGGTTTAATTATTTTATTTACTAAATACCTAAACTATTACACAGAATTACATATACACAGAATGAATCATAACATTGATTACAAATTATGTCATAAAGGAAAATGTCCCTAGCGGACGGAACAGATATGACGGCTGGTTACACAAAGAAAGGGGGTTGGGTTTGAGTGAAAGAGCGGGAAGACTGAGGAGCAAAAACGTTTTGTGTCTCTATCGGGCAGTAGGCAGCTCTGCTATCGTAAATACAGTATCTTATGCATTCTAAATAACCGCCCATTTGAAAAAGTAAAATGCAATAAATATTTACTCTGAGCTGCGCTTCGGTAGATTGGTCGTAGATAGAAGGCGGGGTGGTCCAGTATGGATGTCTGGTCCTGAAGAATGTCTAGTGGTGAACTGGAGCGTGGTAGAATGGATATTCTGTCCGTCCTCTCCTAGCCTACGTCTACAGTTGCTGCGCTAACGCAACGGCTAGGAGGTATCACTTCTTTAGTGAATAAGAGTTCAAAGTTCATACCAAGGTGCCATACTTTAAGCTCATGCTATATTCTGGCTGGTGTAGTCGAAATTCATCCTTTCGGAGTGTGGATCGTCATCTTCACGTTGAAATTCGATGCTAATTTCGTTATTGTCGTTGAACCAGAGCTCAAGCTGAGGTTGGCTTAGTTCTGTAGGTGACCTTGTCCTTTTTTAACGCGGGGACCGCAAGTCCTCACGTCCTTGGAACAGGAAGTAGAATTTTCATCAACGGGTTTATATAGTGGTGAAAGAAGGGCATGTTTCATAGTTTACAACCAATGTCTTTTCACTTGGGCGGGGCCTCTGAGTGAGCAGAGTTTCGCTATGACAAACCGTTCTCTCATTAAAGAAGCTAAAATTACATTTAATCTTTTCACAAATAGTTTCATATTTAAACATTTAAATTGCACAACAATTCCATGTGAATCTGATAACTAGAATGTGTTGACTTTCCAAGATAGAGTTTATGTCGTCCTATCATCAGTAATCATGTCTCAGACGTCAACTGATCTGACATCATATTCATTAAGTCCCAACGCATATTTTCAACTGGTTGGATTACAGAAATATGGTTCTGTTTCCCACCTTTTGATGTTCCCAGAATCTCTCTCAATGTTAACAAAGGCTTTACAAGAGTCAACTCTATAAAGTAGAGAGAGAGAAAAGGGGAAAGGTATTTATGGGGGTCATAAACCTCCCCCATCAGGCCAACGTCATCACACCGTTAAGGCATCCACCCAACCCCCCTGATTCAGAGTTAAATGCGCAATACACATTTCAGTTGAAGCATTCAGTTGTACAACTGACCAGGTATTCCACATTTAGAAGTGTCTTTGTTGCTTCTGCTGCTCTGTATCGTTCCATTTCTCTAAACGTCAAATTTCTAAGGTAAGGGTTACGTTTAGGCACTCCTACTTGATGGTAATAGCAGTCACTGTTGCCCCTAGTGGCCGGTTTATGAAGGTCTTTCCCGAAGTCCTCAGGACATGGATAGATGTCCAATTTCGACTTCAATCTTGAGCAATCTCCCTGGTAATATCATCAGGTCCTGACTCTGTGTGTCACCACTATGTGATGACCACTGCCACAACCACCATCTCAGTCCCTACCCTATATTGGATGTGACGCTGCTATTTCCTAGGTACAAACGCACCTCAGGTTGCCATGGTTTCCCATTACCTCTATGAGGTAAGAGGATGGGGCTTTGAAGGGCAGTTTGGATTGGATCCAGACTATTGCGGTTTCAAGTACTGCATATTAAAAGACTGCTTCATATGGTTGCTCTATGCAGTAGACCCTTCCGTACAAAAATATTTAAAATAGAGGTTTAAACCTCAATGACATTCAGTGAATGTAACTGTTACAGTGCTATGGGTTCACATCTGAATTAGTATATTAAGTAGATGTAATGTCACTAAAAACAGACATCCTTTTATTATATATATTTTTTAAACCAATTTGTTTTCGTATTTGTCTTAATTACTCTAAATTGTAAATTCTACAACGCTTTAGCGTTAGTAGTCAACCAGGCCAATAGATGGCGGTGTTGCACTGTGGTAGTAGGAGAAATAGCAAGTTCTGGCCAAGCGCGTGCGCCATTCCTCAGAATAAAGAAAGCGCAATAACTTTGCAGACATAAACTTTGGTCAATTTTTTTTACTACTATTGGAACAGAGCTTTTAAACGTTCTAATATCCAAATAATGTGTATTGTTGTCAGTTTTCTACAGCGGCAGGGGTATGTGGAAAAACATTCAGTTATTTGTGTCTTCATATATAAGTGTTTCTATTGTATAAACGTGAAATACATTTTGATTTTCATGTGCCAGCAGCATACCACCCTGCATACCACTGCTGGCTTGCTTCTGAAGCTAAGCAGGGTTGGTCCTGGTCAGTCCTTGGATGGGAGACCAGGTGCTGCTGGAAGTGGTGTTGGAGGGCAAGTAGGAGGCACTCTTTCCTCTGGTCTAAACAAAGATCCCAATGCCCCAGGGCAGTGATTGGGGACACTGCTCTGTGTAGGGTGCCGTCTTTCGGATGGGACGTTAAACGGGTGTCCTGACTCTCTGAGGTCATTAAAGATCCCATGGCACTTATCGTGAGAGTAGGGGTGATAACCCCGGTGTCCTGGCTAAATTCCCAATCTGGCCCTCAACCATCACGGTCACCTAATAATCCCCAGTTTACAATTGGCTCATTCATCCCCCTCCTCTCCCCTGTAACTATTCCCCAGGTCGTTGCTGCAAATGAGAATGTGTTGCAGTCAACTTACCTGGTAAAATAATGGTAAAAAAAAAAAAAAAAAGTGCAATCATACAGGTAAAAATAGGGTTATTTGGGAAAATGTTTGAGGTCTGCTTTAGGTAAAGGGAATTTATGTTGTGAAATTAAAGTGTGTACTGTTTCAAACTACGAACAAGAAAATAGATAATTGACAACAAGAGAAAAAAAATCTTTCTTCAGAACAAAGAAAGCGCCAGAACTTTGCAGACGTAAACTTGTGTCCGTTATTTTTTTACTATTACAGCCACCTCAGCTACAGACTGAGGCCAGTAACAAAGGAAAAAATCATAAAGGAAACCTATGAACATGTACTACGACTATTCAATAACAGACACCCCCAGATTTAAATTCACTACATTTCGATAAGTTCACAGAACATTTAGAGGAAAGCGGGATCTTGTGTTTTGTTGTGAAATACCTGCATATTTCACATTGCAGAAAGATCTCTACCTTAGAGAATCGCAAAGGTTTCAGGAATTTTATTTCACCTTTATTTAACCAGGTAGGCTAATTGAGAACAAGTTCTCATTTGCAACTGCGACCTGGCCATGAATAAAGCAAAGCAGTTCGACACATACAACACAGAGTTACACATGGAATAAACAAAACATACAGTCAATAATACAGTAGAACAAAAGAAAAGAAAAAGTCTATATACAGTGAATGCAAATGAGGTAAGTTAAGGCAATAAATAGGCCATGGTGGCGAAGTAATTACAATATATCAATTAAACACTGGAATGGTAGATGTGCAGAAGATGAATGTGCAAGTAGAGATACTGGGGTGCAAAGGAGGCAAGATAAATACCGCAAAGGCGGAGGTGTTGCTAACATTTACGATAGCAAATTTCAATTTACAAAAAAAAATGACGTTTCGTCTTTTGAGCTTCTAGTCATGAAATCTATGCAGCCTACTCAATCACTTTTTATAGCCACTGTTTATAGGCCTCCTGGCCATATACAGCGTCCTCTCTGAGTTCCCTGAATTCCTATCAGACCTTGTAGTCATAGCAGTCATATTCTCATTTTTGGTGATTTTAATATTCATATGGAGAAGTCCACAGACCCACTCCAAAAGTCTTTCGGAGCCATCATCGACTCAGTGGTTTTGTCCAACATGTCTCTGACCTACTCACTGCCACAGTCATACTCTGGACTTAGTTTTGTCCCATGGAATAAATGTTGTAATCTTAATGTTTTTCCTCATAATCCTGGACTGTCGGACCACCATTTATTACGTTTGCAATCGCAACAAATAATCTGCTCAAACCCAACCAAGGAGCATCAAAAGTCGTGCTATAAATTCTCAGACAACACAAAAAATTCCTTGATGCCCTTCCAGACTCCTCTGCCTACCCAAGGACGTCAGAGGACAAAAATCAGTTAACCACCTAACTGAGGAACCAATTTAACCTTGCGCAATACCCTAGAGCAGTTGCACCCCTAAAAACGAAAAACATTTCATAAGAAACTAGCTCCCTGGTATACAGAAAATACCCGAGCTTTGAAGCAAGCTTCCAGAAAATTGGAACGGAAATGGCGCCACACCAAACTGGAAGTCTCGACTAGCTTGGAAAGACAGTACCGTGCAGTACCGAAGAGCCCTCACTGCTGCTCGATCATCCACTTTTCCAACTTTATTGAGGAAAATAAGAACAATCCAAAATTTATTTTTGATACTGTTGCAAAGCAACTAAAAAGCAGCATTCCCCAAGAAGAGGTGGCTTTCACTCAGCAGTAATAAATTCATTAACTTCTTTGAGGAAAAGATCATGATCATTAGAAAGCAAATTATGGACTCCTCTTTAAATCTGCATATTCCTCCAAAGCTCAATTGTCCTGAGTCTGCACAACTCTGCCAGCACCTAGGATAAGGGAGACACTCAAGTGTTTAGTACTATATCTCTTGACACAATGATGAAAATAATCATGGCCTCTAAACCTTCTAGCTGCATACTGGATCCTATTCCTACTAAACTACTGAAAGAGCTGCTTCCCTGTGCTTGGCCTCATATGTTGAACATAATAAACGGCTCTCTATCCACCGGATGTGTACCAAACTCACTAAAAGTGCAGTAATAAAGCCTCTCTTGAAAAAGCCAAACCTTGACCCGGAAAATATAAAAAAAACTATCGGCCTATATCGAATCTTCCATTCCTCTCAAAAATTTTAGAAAAAGCTGTTGCGCAGCAACTCACTGCCTTCCTGAAGACAAACAATGTATACGAAATGCTTCAGTCTGGTTTTAGACCCCATCATAGCACTGAGACTGCACTTTGAAGGTGGTAAATTACCTTTTAATGGCGTCAGACCGAGGCTCTGCATCTGTCCTCGTGCTACTAGACCTTAGTGCTGCCTTGACACCATCGATCACCACATTCTTTTGGAGAGATGTGAAACCCAAATTGGTCTACACGGACAATTCTGGCCTGGTTTAGATCTTACCTGTCGGAAAGATATCAGTGTCTCTGTGAATGGTTTGTCCTCTGACAAATCAACTGTACATTTCGGTGTTCCTCAAGGTTCCGTTTTAGGACCACATTGTTCACTATATATTTTACCTCTTGGGATGTTATTCGAAAACATAATGTTAACTTTCACTGCTATGCGGATGACACACAGCTGTACATTTCAATGAAACATGGTGAAGCCTCAAAATTGCCCTCGCTAGAAGCCTGTGTTCAGACATAAGGAAGTGGATGGCTGCAAACTTTCTACTTTTAAACTCGGACAAAACAGAGATCTTGTTCTAGGTCCAAGAAACAAAGAGATTCTCTGTTAAATCTGACAATTAATCTTGATGGTTGTAAAGTCGTCTCAAATAAAACTGTGAAGGATCTCGGCGTTACTCTTGACCCTGATCTCTCTTTTGACGAACATATCAAGACTGTTTCAAGGACAGCTTTTTTCCATCTACGTAACATTGCAAAAATCAGAAATTTTCTGTCCAAAAATGATGCAGAAAAATTAATCCATGCATTTTTTACTTCTTGGTTTGACTACTGCAATGCTCTACTTTCCGGCTACCCGGATAAAGCACTAAATAAACTTCAGTTAGTGCTAAATACGGCTGCTAAAACCTGACTAGAACCAAGAAATTTGATCATATTACTCCAGTGCTAGCCTCCCTACACTGGCTTCCGTTTAAGGCAAGGGCTGATTTCAAGGTTTTACTGTTAACCTATAAAGCGTTACAGGGCTTGCTCCTACCTATCTTTCCGAGTTGTCCTGCCGTACATACCTACACCGTACACTACGGTCACAAACGCAGGCCTCCTAATTGTCCCTAGAATTTCTAAGCAAACAGCGGGAGGCAGGGCTTTCTCCTATAGATCTCCATTTTTATGGAATAGTCTGCCTACCCATGTGAGAGACGCAGACTCGGTCTCAACCTTTAAGTCTTTACTGAAGACTTATCTCTTCAGTAGGTCATATGATTGAGTGTAGTCTGGCCCAGGATTGTGAAGAGTGAACGGAAAGCTCTGGAGCAACGAACCGCCCTTGCTGTCTCTGCCTGGCCGGTTCCCCTCTCTCCACTGGGATTCTCTGCCCCTAACCCTATTACAGGGCTGAGTCACTGGCTTACTGGTGCTCTTTCATGCCGTCCCTAGGAGGGGTGCGTCACTTGAGTGGGTTGAGTTACTGACGTGATCTTCCTGTCTGGGTTGGCGCCCCCCCTTGGTTTGTGCTGTGTGGAGATCTTTGTGGGCTATACTCGGCCTTGTCTCAGGATTGTAAGTTGGTGGTTGAAGATATCCCTCTAGTGGTTGGGGGCTGTGCTTTGGCAGAGTGGGTGGGGTTATATCCTTCCTGTTTGGCCCTGTCCGGGGGTATCATCGGATGGGGCCACAGTGTCTCCTGACCCTCCTGTCTCAGCCTCCAGTATTTATGCTGCAGTAGTTTATGTGTCGGGGGCTAGGGTCAGTTGGTTATACCTGGAGTACTTCTCCTATCTTATCCAGTGTCCTGTGTGAATTTAAGTATGCTCTCTCTAATTCTCTCGTTCTCTCTTTCTTTCTCTCTCTCGGAGAACCTGTGCCCTAGGACCATACGTCACGGCAAAACCGGGCCATGATGACTCCTGCTGTCCCCAGTCCACCTGGCCTTGCTGCTGTTCCAGTATCAACTGTTCTGCCTGCTGTTATGGAACCCCTACCTGGTCAACTCTTAATGATCGGCTATGAAAAGCCAACTGACTTTTATTCCTGATTATTATTTGACCATGCTTGTCATTTATGAACATTTTGAAAATCTTGGCTCTCTCTAATTCTCTCCTTCTCTCTTTCTTTCTCTCTCTCGGAGGACTGGAGCCCTAGGACCATACGTCAGGACTACCGGGCATGATGACTCCTTGCTGTCCCCAGTCCGCCTGGCCCTGCTGCATTCCAGTTCAACTGTTCTGCCTGCGGTTATGGAACCCCTACCTGTCCCAGACCTGCTGTTTTCAATTCTTAATGATCGGCTATGAAAAGCCAACTGACATTTATTCCTGATTATTATTTGACCATGCTTGTCATTTATGAACATTTTGAAAATCTTGGCTCTCTCTAATTCTCTCCTTCTCTCTCTCTTTCTCTCTCTCGGAGGACCTGAGCCCTGGGACCGTGCGTCGGGGCTGCCGGGCGTGATGGCCCTTGCTGTCCCCAGTCCACCTGGCCTTGCTGCTATTCCAGTTTCAGCTGTTCTGCCTGCGGTTATGGAACCGCCACCTGTCCCGGACCTGCTATTTTCAACCTTGATGATCGGCTATGAAAAGCCAACTGAAAATTATTCATGATTATTATTTGACCATGCTTGTCACTTATGAACATTTTGAACATCTTGGCATAGTTCTGTATAATCTCCACCCAGCACAGCCAGAGAAGGACTGGCCACCCTCATAGCCTGGTTCCTCTCTAGGTTTCTTCTTAGGTTTTGGCCTTCTAGGGAGTTTTTCCTAGCCACCGTGCTTCTACACCTGCATTGCTTGCTGTTTGGGGTTTTAGGCTGGTGTCTGTACAGCACTTCGAATATAGGCGGATGTACGAAGGGCTATATAAAATAAACTTGATTTGATTTGATTTGATAAATAAATAAATACATTACGGGGATGAGGTAGGTAGATAGATGGGCTGTTTACAGATGGGCTATGTACAGGTGCAGGGATCTGTGAGCTGCTCTGACAGCTGGTGCTTAAAGCTAGTGAGGGAGATATGAGTCTCCAGCTTCAGAGATTTTTGCAGTTCGTTCCAGTCATTGGCAGCAGAGAACTGGAAGGAAAGGCGACCAAAGGAGGAATTGGCTTTGGGGGTGACCAGTGAGATATACCTGCTGGAGCGCGTGCTACAAATGGGTGCTGCTATGGTGACCAGTGAGCTGAGATAAGGTGGGGCTTTACCTAGCAGAGACTTGTAGATAACCTGTAGCCAGTGGGTTTGGCTACAACGAGTATGAAGTGAGGGCCAACCAACGAGAGCGTACAGGTCGCAATGGTGGGTAGTGTATGGGGCTTTGGTGACGAAACGGATGACGCTGTGATAGGAGTGAATAGAGAGAATACAAAAGACACAATCTGGGGCTGAAAATCATTTTATTGCTCAAGTGGAGGAGGGGGAACAGTCAAAGATTAGATCTTTTATCAGTGTTGGATTCCCTTTAACGCAGCACAATAGATGAGATTGTTATGTTTTAAAGTTAGCCTCCCGATCATTGATTTCTATTCCATGAATCTGCTACTGGTAAATTTAGGCACAGGCATATAAATCTCAAAGATATAATGGCATACACCAGGACAATATATTTGGGGAACCAGGATTTAAATATGGGTGAATTAAATAAATCACTCATTTTTAAAAGGCGTTGGCCATAAAATTGTTTAGCGGTTAAAGCTTTAATATACTGTGCCTGAATTAGTGTGCTTCAACAAGCCGCAGACGCAACCCACTGGGCACACAATAGTTAAATCAACGTTATTTCCATGTCATTTCAATCAAATTGAACCAACGTAGAATAGACGTTGAAATGACACCTGTGCCCACTGGGAGTGTACTGTGTGGAACGTATTCAATCACGGCGGTGTGAATGTGTTTCTGAACCCCCCCTAACAATGAGTTCTGATTGCCTGTAAAGCCTGATCATTTCATCACAGTGGAACCCCAAAGAACATGTCATTTACGAATGTTGTGTTCTCTCTGCTTAACCTTACTCTTTTCAAAATATCTTTACCCTTTCTCACAAACAACAAGCCCCAAAATAATCAGTGTCTTTCACACTGAACTAGCAAGTCGATGTTAGGAATAGTACAAGTGAAATAGAGGAGAATCATAGGCAGATTTAGGAGTTAAGTTGTTTCAAATTTAGTCCAATTTACCAAACTACTGAATCATCCTTAAACGTGTATGAGGCCTGCAGCCAATTTCAATTAATATGACCTATAGACCAATAAGTCCACAATTCAAGCAATGAAGATAAATGTTCATTCCCAACCCCCTTCTGTACTTGTTTGAGTCTAGTTTCTCTAATTACACACCCATATTCACATGGAAACAGCATAAGTTTGTTTAGTAGAGCATTTCAATTAGTTATTTAGAAAGACTGATTTGTCATTTAACAATTATGATAAAGTATGATTTGACTCATGTAAATGAATAGCAGACAAACAGGACGGTGTGGGGCGGCAGAAGTAGCTCACAAAATAAACGGAAATTAATTAGATTCTTCCCGCCGTTCTTGATTTATTAAAAAATATATACATTTCGTACATTTTAATTGTCTGATATTTTACTGATTTGTCAGGACCCATTAACATAAGAATTTCGCTGAGCCCGCTATAATTCGCTTGACTTTGTATGTGACCGATAAACTTTAATTAGATTTTGATTGAATTTGACATAAAATAAAGGAGGCTGGATACTGTTAGTGTAATATCATAAACATTTCAGATGTATGCTGCATGTACACGTCGAAGTCAAAGTGCTAACGTGCAATTAGTCCAACATCTTATTTAGTATTATTATTATTATTATAGCAGTATTGCAGTTTTTTTTTTTTGCACAGTAAGTGACTGAGAACTAATCAGAGATATTCCCACTGACAATTGATGCAAGTCGTGTCACATCGAGATCTGTGGTGTCTCATAGAAACGATGTAGGATAGAAATCTCTTGCTAGCATAGCCCAATCTTGCACCTCTTGATCAAATTCAATAACAGATGTAAAGTTCATGCTGCGGGCAATCTCATCGATGTGGAATTAGACTTCCAGATGGGTGCTAACTAATGGAAGAATTATTGAAAGCTGGAGAATCGAGCAGACCCCCAAAAATATATGCATGTTCTCAAGTTCTTGATAGAAACCACAGCACTGATTAAATACACCACTCTCTTATCTTCTTCCGGTCTGTTGGGAGTGAATGGCCGCAAGGTTAAAGAATACTAAACAGAGCATATGTTGAGGATATTCTTAATGATATCTGTGTTAATTTAACAACTCAAATAGCAGTCTGACTGTTGAACAGCTTCTATTACCATCAGACTGTTGAACAGCTTCTATTACCATCAGACTGTTGAACAGCTTCTATCACCATCAGACTGTTGAACAGCTTCTATTACCATCAGACTGTTGAACAGCTTCTATTACCATCAGACTGTTGAACAGCTTCTATCACCATCAGACTGTTGACAGCTTCTATCTATCACCATCAGACTGTTGAACAGCTTCTATTACCATCAGACTGTTGAACAGCTTCTATTACCATCAGACTGTTGAACAGCTTCTATCACCATCAGACTGTTGACAGCTTCTTTCACCATCAGACTGTTGAACAGCTTCTATCACATCAGACTGTTGAACAGCTTCTATCACCATTAGACTGTTAACAGCTTCATTACAATCAGACTGTTGAACAGCTTCTATTACCATCAGACTGTTGAACAGCTTCTATTACCATCAGACTGTTGAACAGTTCTATCACCATTAGACTGTTAACAGCTTCTATTACCATCAGACTGTTGAACAGCTTCTATTACAATCAGACTGTTGAACAGCTTCTCTTACCATCAGACTGTTGAACAGCTTCTATTACCATCAGACTGTTGAACAGCTTCTATCACCATTAGACTGTTAAACAGCTTCTATTACCATCAAACTGTTGAACAGCTTCTATCACCATCAGACTGTTGAACAGCTTCTATTACCATCAGACTGTTGAACAGCTTCTATCACCATCAGACTGTTAAAAAGCTTATATTACCATCAGACTGTTGATCAGCTTCTATTACCATCAGACTGTTGAACAGCTTCTATCACCATCAGACTGTTGAACAGCTTCTATTACCATCAGACTGTTGAACAGCTTCTATCACCATCAGACTGTTAACAGCTTCTATTACCATCAGACTGTTGAACAGCTTCTATCACCACCAGACTGTTGAACAGCTTCTATTACCATCAGACTGTTGAACAGCTTCTATCACCATCAGACTGTTGAACAGCTTCTATTACCATCAGGCTGTTGAACAGCTTCTATACCATCAGACGTTTGAACAGCTTCTATCACCATCAGACTGTTGAACAGCTTCTATCACCATCAGACTGTTGAACAGCTTCTATTCACCATCAGACAGTTGACAAAGTTCTATTACCATCAGACTGTTGAACAGCTTCTATCACCATCAGACTGTTGAACAGCTTATATTACCATCAGACTGTTGAACAGCTTCTATCACCATCAGACTGTTGAACAGCTTCTATTACCATCAGACTGTTGAACAGCTTCTATCACCATCAGACTGTTGAACAGCTTCTATTACCATCAGACTGTTGAACAGCTTCTATTACCATCAGACTGTTGAACAGCTTCTATTACCATCAGACTGTTGAACGCTTCATCACCATCAGACTGTTGAACAGCTTCTATCACTATCAGACTGTTGAACAGCTTCTATTACCATCAGACTGTTGAAGAGCTTCTATCACCATCAGACTGTTGAACAGCTTCTTTCACCATTCAGACTGTTGAACAGCTTCATCACCATCAGACAGTTGAAAAGCTTCTATTACCATCAGACTGTTGAACAGCTTCTATCACCATCGAACTGTTGAACAGTTCTTTACCATCAGACTGTTGAACAGCTTCTATTACCATCAGCTGTGAACGCTCTATTACATCAGACTGTTGAACAGCTTCTATCACCATCAGACTGTGAAACAGCTTCTATCACCATCAGACTGTTGAACAGCTTATATCACCATCAGACTGTTGAAAAGCTTCTATTACCATCAGACTGTTGAACAGCTTCTATCACCATCAGACTGTTGAACAGCTTCTATCACCATCAGACTGTTGAAGAGCTTCTATCACCATCAGACTGTTGAACAGCTTCTATTACCATCAGACTGTTGAACTGCTTCTATTACCATCAGACTGTTGAACAGCTCTATTACCATCAGACTGTTGAACAGCTTCTATCACCATCAGACTGTTGAAAGCTTCTATTACCATCAGACTGTTTGAACAGCTTCTATCACCATCAGACTGTTGAACAGCTTCTATTACCATCAGACTGTTGAACAGCTTCTATTACCTCAGACTGTTGAACAGCTTCTATCACCATCAGACTATTGAACAGCTTCTATCACCATCAGACTGTGAACAGCTTCTATTACCATCAGACTGTTGAACAGCTTCTATCACCATCAGACTATTGAACAGCTTCTATCACCATCAGACTGTTGAACAGCTTCTATCACCATCAGACTGTTGAACAGCTTCAACTGTTTCTGGTGTAGGATTGCAAAGATACAGGTAACTTACTAAAGTTACTGGAATCTTCAGTAATTTCTGTAAATTACATAACATATTTTGCAAACTACAGTAACTTTTGACATTTACACTTGAATAACAAAAACAAATAAGTATTCATAGACATTAGTCATTTATTATAGTTTTGTCCATACTGTCCTTGAGTTCGTAGTAGATAGACCATGTGGTTCAAGAGAAGAAAAAGCACCTAATCAAACAACCATCATTTTTCAATGACCTCTGCAACTCATCCAACTATTGACTTTTTTTACAACTGCTACCAGTCTGACTCAAACACATTGACAAATATGCTAATCACAGTGAATCTGATCATCATCATTAGATAGTACCAGCTATGCTTAATCACAGTGTATCTGA
>NW_019945622.1:36535-42074 GCF_002910315.2 Salvelinus sp. IW2-2015 | reverse complement strand
AAATCTTCTACGTTTAAACGCGCTTTTTTTGCCCGGTCGTGACCCTCCCCCATCTTCTGAGCTATAAGTATCATAACGTTGTCTCATCTCGTTCTTTCTCAGGTTATCATCCCCTGCCCTGAAAAGGTCATTTGTCCTTTGGTGGTTTTCTGAGGATCTGATTGTGATTTATTACCCATGCCCACTCTGCCCAAAACGGTCCTTGTTGTGAGACAAAGCAGCCACAACCAAGGATTCTCAATCACTTACGCTCTTCTATTCCATTTATTTTTTTTAAACCTGCCCTTAGTCCTTTCTTACTCCCGCCGTGATCAAGCCGATACTCTCAGTGCGCCGCAAAAAAATGTGCCCCTATTTTAGTCAAGTCCAACCTCGAATTTGCGGGTGCAAGTTCTCCCACTAAAAAGCATCGAGAGAGGCCTGTCAATTTTTCAATCCCAGTTCAGTGTACATACTTACCATCATATAATCACAGACAAAATGAGACAATACAAATCACAGAAAATATAGCTATCTGTTCAGGATCTCTATTTTAATGAATATTTATTATTGCAAATTAAATGGTGGAAATCGTAAGTATATATTTTAGAGTCAAACCGTAGTTATATTAAAAGTTTATCGCTAACCGGTACTTATTGTGTGATATGCTACCTCGTTTCTAGGCTTCTGATATTGAGTATAAACATGACAGAGGATTCAAGCAAGACGTTTTTCCTTGTAAAGAGTCCACAGGTTTTCAACACTGTTGCTTGGTTATTTTGGTCTCCATTCTTCCATGCAGATCTCCTCTAGACCGCATGTTGATGTTTTGGGGCTGTTGCTCTGGGCAAGCACACTGTGACTTTTCAACTCCCTCCACTAAGATTTTTTCCTATGGGGTTTGTAGATCTGGAGATCTGGCTAGGCCTATCATGTGTCATACTATGAACCATCGTCCTTCTTTACGAAGACGTTTCCTTCATGTCTGCCCGGTGCGTGTGCTTATCTGTAGGTATAACCTAACGCGGTGTGTTTTTGGGATTTCATTGTCAATGCTCGAACGACTCCTATGGCCGAGGCGGTGACGTACGTTATCTTCAATCCGTGCCCCTTCTTGCTGATGGAAGGAGGTTTAATTTCACTCAAACTCTCACGATACATGGCCCGCATTCATTCTGTCCCTTTTACACGGATCAGTCCGTTCCACTGGGTCCCTTTTGACAAGAAAATATCAGCCTCAAAAGCATGAATGTTTTCTTACCACCGGGCAAGCATTAGGCTGTGTGTCACGCACGTAGGAGTGGGTGGTGGTTGGCTATTCAGGTGCACTGAACGGGGGGGAGGGCTGGCGGGCTGGGCCTCCTATACTATATGTGCATCTTACGGACTCTCAGTAAGAATTCTCGTCCCTGCTGGTGCCCTGCGCTGGTAGCCCCCTGTCTGGGTGCTAGCTTGTGCTAATTGGTTAAGCTCCTCGTCACGTGCAGTTAGTCTCACTGCATGGTAGTCACCTGCTGGTAGTAACACCTTGCTGGTAGCCCTGCCTGGTTAGTACCTGCTGCTAGCCCTGCTGGTAGCCCTGCTGGTGCCCTGCCTGGTTAGACCCCTGCAGGTAGTCCTGCTTGGTAGCTCCTGCTGGTAGCTTCCTGTCTGGTAGCCCTTGCATGTTAGTTCCTGCTGGGGTAGGTGGCCTGGCTGGTAGGCAGGCCTGGCGGGTAGCCTCGCGGTATGGTCTCACACTCTTGCGTTGTGTCAGCCTTGCTCGCTAGTAGTTGTCCACGGCTTGAATGGTGCTCCTGCTGTGGATAGTTTCCTGCTGCTATTTCTGCTGGTAGGTCTCACTGCTGCATGGTTCGCTCTAGGCGTTAGGATAGATCACTTGCCTCGCGCTTGGTAGTTTTAGTTCCTGCTGTGGTCCTATGCGTCCTCAGCTGGTCTTGAAGCTCCCACGTGCATGTAGATTCCTAAGCCTTAGAGCTAGCCCTGCTGGTAAGTCCCTTGGCGTACTTTCATCCCATCTCTCCATAGCGTGGTTATGCCCTGCTGGTGCGTATCCTGCTCCACCTGGCTTGAGATAGTTACCATGCCTGGTAGTAAACACACTGCTGGTAGCCCTGTCGGTAGCCCTCCGCATGTAGGCCCCTGCTCCGCCGTCAAGCATCCTGCAGTAGCCCTTAGGCTTTGGTTAGTCCTAGCCTCGGTAGCCCTCAGGTTGCAGAATTCCCCTGTCGCGCTGTAGTCACTCTGCACTAGGCTAGCCCTTAACGCTGGTAGCCGCTGCCTTGGTAGCACTGCAGTACCAGCTCCTGCTGGTAGCCGACCCTGCTTGATAGCCTGCTTGTAGCCCTTGAATGCACTGTAGCCCCTGTCGTGTGTACAGCCCTGCTGGTAGTCCTGCCTGGTAGTCCTGCTGGTAGCCCTGCTGGTAGTCTGCTGGAGTCTCTGGAGCGCCCTGCAGGTAGCTTCTCTGGTCAGGCGCCCTTGCTGGTAGCTCCTAGCTCTGGTAAACGCCTCTAGCCCTCGCGGTAGCCCCTGCGGTAGCCCTGCAGTAGTCCTGCTTGAGTACCTGCTGTAGGCCCGCTGGTAGCCTCTGTCAGTGCGTAGCCCTGCTGGTAGCCCTGATGGGGTAGCCTCTGATAGTTGTGGTAGCCTGCTGAGTAGTGAACGGTGCCTGGTGAGTCCCCTGCATGGTAGTCTGCTGGTAGCCTCCCTGTGGAGTCCTGCTGGTAGCCCTGCTGGGTAGTCCTGCTGGTAGCCCATGCAGAGTCCCCATTCTGGTCAGTCCTCCTGGTAGCCCTGCTGGTAGCCCGCTATAGCAGTCTGCTAAGTCCGCCTGCTAGTAGTCCTTGCTGGTAGTCTGCTGGTAGCCCTGCTGGTAGCCCTGCTGTAGCCTGCTGGTACCGCCCTGCGAGTGTCGCTGTCTGGTAGTCCTGCTGGTACCATACATGACCGCAGTAGTCCTGCTCGGTAGCCCTGCTGGCTCCGTGTAGCTGCCTGGTAGCATCCTGCTGAGCCTGGTAAGTCTGTGGTGCCTGCTGGTAGTCCCTGCTGGTTAGTTCCTGCTGGTAGTCTTGGCTGCTGGTAGCCCTGCTGGTTTAGCCCTGCAGTAGTCGTGGCTGGTCCCTGTAGCCACTGCTTCTGGTAGCCCTGCTGGTAGTTGTCAGCCTGGCTGGTAGCCCTGCTGGTAGTTCCTAAGCTGTGTAAGTTCCTGCTGGATAAGCCACGCTGCCTGGTTAGTAACCTCGCTGGGTCGACCCTTGCTGAGTAGCCCCTGCTGGTAGCCCCCCTGCAGTATGCACCTGCCCTGGTTAAGCTCCTGCCTGGTCAGCCCTAGCCTGTAGCCCACTTGCAAGTAAGACCCTGCTGGTAAGCTCTTCCTGCAGTTAGTCCTGCTGGTAGTCCTTGGCTGAGCAGTCCTTGGCCTTGGTAGCACCTGACTGGTCTAGTGCTCCGCGTGGATTGTGTAAGCCCTGATGGTAGCACCTTGATGGTAGTCCCTAGCCTGGTATGCCTGATGGTAGTCCCTGCTGGATAGCCCTGCTCCGGTAGCCCGCTGGTAGGCAACTACTGGCTAGTCCTGCTGGTAGCCCTGCTGGTAGTCCTCGCTGCGTAGCCTCTGCTGGTAGACCCTGCAGTAGTCCTGCTGTGATAGTCCCTTGCTGGTAGCCTGCAGTAGTCCTGCTGGTAGTTCGCTCGTCGTAGGTAAGTCTCTCCTCGCTGTTAGCCGCTGTCTGGTAGTCCTAGCTGGTAGCGCCCTGCTAGTAAGCCCTTGTCATGCAGTAGCCCTGCTCGGATAGTACCTGCTGTAGTCCTGCTGGTAGTCATAGCGGTGCCCCTGCTGGTAGCCCTGCAGTAGCCTGCTGGTAGTCCTGCTGGTAGCCCCTGCTGGTAGTTTCCTGCTGGTAGCCCCTGGGAGAAGTCTTACTGCTAGGGGGCACACAGAACATGCTTGCATCCCTGCACCAAACAGCACCATTCCTAAAATATACATGCAGGGCGCCCGGTTTCATAAAATATGTGTACTATGTAGGGAATAAAGGGCCCCCGGTTTAGAAGCAGTGTACTATGATGTAGGTGAAATATAGGGACCTGGTCTAATACCAGTAGTGTACCATGTAGGGAATAAGTGGGCCCCCTTTAAAGGTGTACTATGTAGGGAATAGTGGCCCCTACTTTAAGTAGTGCACTATGATACCGGCGAATAGTGGCCCCTATTATAGTAGTGCCACCTATGTAGGGGAATAGGGCCCCTGGTTATAAGTAAGTGACTATGTAGGGAATAGTGGCCCCCTATTATAAGTAGTGCACTATGTAGGGAATAGGGGCCCTGGTTATAAGTAGTGCACTATGTAGGGAATAGTGTTCTATTTGGGAGGATGCCACGCGAGGCCATCTGAGGACAGAACATGATAAAGGAAGTTCTGTGCTCATCACATCTGCATTATTCAATCCTCCTGGGTGTCCAAGGTCCAGTGTGACCAACACAGAGCACATACCACTACTGGGAATGCTTTCTGATGCAATTCCTACTGTTGACAACAGAGTTATCTAAATACACAGTGTGTGTACGTGCGCTGCACGGCCAGCTGTGTCCTACGAAGGTAAAGGTCCAACCCTCTAGACAAACAACAGAACAAACTAAGGTTTGGGTTCCATGTCCATCTAGACAGACAGTGATAGTCAAGCGTTTCATTCCAGGGTTTTAATAGTGAAGACATCAAAACTAGGAAATAACACATATGGAATCATGTCATAACTAAAACAAGTTTTTAAACAAATCAAAATATATTTTATATTTGAGATTCTTCAAAGTTGCCATCCTTTGCCTTGACAGCTTTGCACACTCTTGGTATTCTCTCAACCAGCTTCATGAGGCAGTCACCTGGAACGCATTTCAATTAATTAACAAGTGTGCCTTGTTAAAAGTTAATTTGTTGAATTTCTTTCCTTCTTAATTTGATTGAGCCAATCAGTTGTCTTGTGAGAAGGTAGGGTTGGTATACAGAAGAAAGCCCTATTTGGTAAAAGACTAAGTCCATATTATGGCAAGAACAGCTCAAATAAACAAAGAGAAACGACAGTCCATCATTACTTTAAGACATGAAGGTCAGTCAATCCAGAAAATGTCAGTAACTTTGAAAGGTTGCAGCGCTCACAGTAATTTAGCCCAACAGAGCAGCAGGATTCTAAATAAAAGTATATAAAAACACTTTCAGCTTTTAATCCGAGGTCTTTAGTTCAGGTTTCAGCGTTCGACCGGTTTCAGTTTCGGCGTTCGACAGCGTTCAACAACAACAAACATATGTTGCGCTCTGATGCCGTGTGAGTGAGTATCATGCTTGATACCGGACAGCAGAGTGAAGGAAAAGCTGCCGACAAGTGCTCAGCATATGTGGGAACTCCTTCAAGAAAGCATTCCAGGTGAAGCTGGTTGAGAGAATGCCAAGGGAGCTTGCAGACTGAAGAACACCATCCCAACCGTGAAGCACAGGGTGGCAGCATCATGTGGGGATGCTTTGCTGCAGGAGGGACTGGTGCACTTCACAAAATAGATGGCATC
>NW_019945622.1:19408-34143 GCF_002910315.2 Salvelinus sp. IW2-2015 | reverse complement strand
ATGAGGATGGAAAGTTATGTGGATATATTGAAGCAAAATCTCAAGACATCAGTCAGGAAGTGAAAGCTTCATTCTGACATTTCACATTCTTAAAATAAAGTGATGATCCTAACTGACCTAAAACAGGGAATTTTTAGGATTAAATGTCAGGAATTGTTAAAAACTGAGTTTAAATGTATTTGGCTAAGGTTTATGTAAACTTCCGACTTCAACTGTATATACACACATGTAAAGCACATATACATAAGCATTTACAGGACACTCAATGTATCTATTTTCCTACATCAGACATGCAGGTGATATTTCCACCTGGATGACAGCACATAATCAGCAAGACGGAGATGCTCTTCATCCAAGGCCAGCTCAGACGTTAGATAATCCCAGATCATCATTTACATTCCTGCCCTCGTCAGCTCCAGATTTGACTACTTCAACTCACACCCTGCTGGAATCCCTGCATTCTCAGATTCCCCTCTGTTATTAATCTCTATATTGTAATCAAGAAAGTGTTTCAAAATTCTGTACTTTTACTAACATTTATGTTCAGATCATTCGTGAGAGAGAATGGTGTATTCTTATTTTTATTTACAAACCTCCAGGCGAGCTTCAATGCCGTACAACTCTCCTTCTGTGGCCTCCAACTGCTCTTAAATACAAGTAAAACTAAATGCATGCTCTTCAACCGATCGCTGCTCACACCCGCCCGCCTGTCCAGCATCACTACTCTGGACGGTTCTGACTTAGAATATGTGGACAACTACAAATACCTAGGTGTCTGGTTAGACTGTAAACTCTCCTTCCAGACTCATATCAAACATCTCCAATCCAAAATCAAATCTTGAATTAGCTTCCTATTTCGCAACAAAGCCTCCTTCTCTAGTTGCTGCTCAACATACCCTCGTAAAACTGACCATCCTACCGATCCTCGACTTCGGCGATGTCATTTACAAAATAGCCTCCAACACTGTACTCAGCAAATTGGATGCAGTCTATCACAGTGCCATCCGTTTTGTTACCAAATCCCCATATACRACCCACCACTGCGACCTGTACACTCTCGTTGGCTGGCCCTCGCTACATATTCCTCGCCAAATTCCACTGGTCCAGGTCATGTATAAGTCTTTGCTAGGTAAAGCCCGCCTTATTCAGCTCACTGGTCACCATAGCAACACCCACCCATAGCACGCTCTCCAGCAGGTATATTTCACTGGTCACCCCAAAAGCCAATTCCTCTTTGGCCGCCTTTCCTTCCATTCTCTGCTGCCAATGATTGGAAAATGCAAAAATCACTGAAGCTGGAGACTCATATCTCCCTCTCTACTTTAAGCAAAAGCTGTCAGAGCACTACACAGATCACTGCACTGTACATAGCCCATCTGTACATCCCATCTGTCTAAATAGCCCACGCCAACTACCTCATCCCCATACTGTATTTGTTTTTTTGCTCCTTTGCACCCCAGTATCTCTACTTGCACATCATCATCTGCACATCTACACTCCAGTGTTAATGCTAAATTGTTTTTTTTTCGCCACTTATGGCCTATTTTTGCCTACCTCCCTAATCTTACTACATTTGCACCACTGTATATAGATTTTTCTGTTGTGTTATTGACTGTAGTTTGTTTATGTGTAACTCTGTGTCGTTGTTTTGTCGCACTGCTTTGCTTATCTTGGCCAGGTCGCAGTTGTAAATGAGAACTTGTTCTCAACTGGCCTACCTGGTTAAATAAAGGTAAAAAAAAAATACTAATAATATTTAGGTTATTAAAACAAGCGTATCTTCCCCTAGCTTTTGGACACGCTGCCTATGAGCCTGTCAATCTACCATCCTCCATAGTGATGACCTGTTCTATTAGTAGTTGGTTGAGAAACAACGAGCCCAGACTCTGGGACGGTTGTGGGAGGATAAGATCCCAATTTATACAACCAGCTAGGCTACATAAGAACTGTTAAAAAGGTCTGTGCAACAGATCCGAACATTTAAAATGTTGATCAACTTATTTCTACACGCCAATGTGCTAGCTAACACAGAATGTGCATTTGTCTACCGGACAATGAAAGAAAACCACTAGAACATGAAATAAATAGCTACTAGTTTAAATGGCATATGGAAGTCTGTATAAAACAATAGATATAGTTTAAATGACATATGGAAGTCTGTATAAAACAATAGATACTAGTTTAAATGACATATGGAAGTCTGTATAAAACAATAGATACTAGTTTAAATGACATATGGAAGTCTGTATAAACAATAGAAATACTAGTTTAATGACATGTGGAAGTCTCGTATAAAACAATAGATACTAGTTTAAATGACATATGGAAGTCTGTATAAAACAATAGATACTATTTAAATGCATATGGAAGTCTGTATAAAACAATAGATACTAGTTTAAATGACATATGGAAGTCTGTATAAAACAATAGACTACTAGTTTAAATGACTATGGAAGTCTGTATAAAACAATAGATACTAGTTTAAATGACATATGGAAGTCTGTATAAAACAATAGATACTAGTTTAAATGACATATGGAAGTCTGTATAAAACAATAGATACTAGTTTAAATGACATATGGAAGTCTGTATAAAACAATAGAATACTAGTTTAAATGACATATGGAAGTCTGTATAAAACAATAGACTACTAGTTTAAATGGCATATGGAAGTCTGTATAAAACAATAGAATACTAGTTTAAATGACATATGGAAGTCTGTATAAAACAATAGATACTAGTTTTAAATGACATGATGGAAGTCTGTATAAACAATAGAATATAGTTTAAATGGCAATGGAAGTCTGTATAAAACAATAGATACTAGTTAATGCATGTGAAGTCTGTATAAAACAATAGACATACTAAGTTTAAATTGGCATGTGGAAGTCTGTATAAAACAATAGATACTAGTTTAAATGACATTGGAAGTCTGTATAAAAAATAGACTACTAGTTTAAATGGAGATGGAAGTCTGTATAAACAATAGATAATATTAAATGGCATTGGAAGTCTGTATAAACAATAGAACTAGTTTAAATGACATAGTGGAAGTCTGTATAAAACAATAGAACTACTGTTTAAATGACATTGGAAGTCTGTATAAAACAATAGATACTAGTTAAATGGCAAGTGGAAGTCTGTAATAAAACAATGAACTACTAGTTTAAATGGCATGATGGAAGTCTGTATAAAACAATAGATACTAGTTTTAAATGCAGATGGAAGTCTGTATAAAACAATAGATACTAGTTTAAATGCAGATGGAAGTCTGTATAAAACAATAGATACTAGTTTAAATGACAGATGGAAGTCTGTATAACAATGTGCCTCATGGATATGGTCTGATTCTGTCTACTTTGAAGCAAGGTAAAACCTACCACATAATATGTTGTAAAACATTCAGGTTTCAAACAATTAAAAAGTATCTATTTGTTTACAAAATGCATACTGCCTCAGCTGGTGGAAACCTGCCTCCTGTTTGCCTATGCATTGAATGGTGAATGGCAAGCGTGCTTCAATTACCAGTGAGAAATAAAAGTGCAATTTTTTTTTTTTTTAATCGTGGTGCCAAAAACAATGAACACACGATAAACATTTATAAAGGAGAAATGATTGGTCTTATGTCTGACAGATGTTCACTGTGTCTGTATGCCGTACACGTGTGGTAAGATAGATAATATACACACGCCGCAATTTAATTCCACTAAATTATGGCAAATTACCAATAGACCAATAAGCTGACCGTCAAATGATTTCCATCCACTGGTATTTTTAATGATAGGCAAAAATATTTTTTATAATGTTTTTCTCTCTCATGGTCCAATTTATCATCAGCTTTTCACGACAAAAATTCGTGCAAGCCAACTATAAGTACTGATGACCCTGTCTTATGGTATCTGGGGGTATGCAGAATGGAACCCTGGTCTTATGGTATCTGGGGGTTATGCAGAATGGAACCTGGTCTTATGGTATCTGGGGTTATGCAAATGGAACCCTGGTCTTATGGTATCTGGGGGTATGCAGAATGGAACCCTGGTCTTATGGTATCTGGGGGGTACGCAGAATGGAACCCTGGTCTTATGGTATCTGGGGTTATGCAGAATGGAACCCTGGTTTATGGTACTGGGGGGTATGCAGAATGGAACCCTGGTCTTATGGTATCTGGGGGTTATGCAGAATGGAACCTGGTCTTATGGTATCTGGGGGTATGCAGAATGGAACCCTGGTCTTATGGTATCTGGGGGGTATGCAGAATGGAACCCTGGTCTTATGGTATCTGGGGGGTATGCAGAATGGAACCCTGGTCTTATGGTATCTGGGGTTATGCAGAATGGAACCCTGGTCTTATGGTATCTGGGGTTATGCAGAATGGACCCTGGTCTTATGGTATCTGGGGGTTATGCAGAATGGAACCCTGGTCTTATGGTATCTGGGGGTATGCAGAATGGAACCCTGGTCTTATGGTATCTGGGGGTAGCAGAATGGAACCCTGGTCTTATGGTTCTGGGGGTATGCAGAATGGAACCTGGTCTTATGGTATCTGGGGGGTATGCAGAATGGAACCCTGGTCTTATGGTATCTGGGGTTATGCAGAATGGAACCCTGGTCTTATGGTATCTGGGGGTATGCAGAATGGAACCCTGGTCTTATGGTATCTGGGGGTAGCAGAATGGAACCCTGGTCTTATGGTATCTGGGGGTTATGCAGAATGGAACCCTGGTCTTATGGTATCTGGGGGTAGCAGAATGGAACCCTGGTCTTATGGTATCTGGGGGTATGCAGAATGGAACCCTGGTCTTATGGTATCTGGGGGTATGCAGAATGGAACCCTGGTCTTATGGTATCTGGGGTTATGCAGAATGGAACCCTGGTCTTATGGTATCGTGGGGGTATGCAGAATGGAACCCTGGTCTTATGGTATCTGGGGGGTATGCAGAATGGAACCCTGGTCTTATGGTATCTGGGGGTTATGCAGAATGGAACCCTGGTCTTATGGTATCTGGGGGTTATGCAGAATGGAACCCTGGTCTTATGGTATCTGGGGGTATGCAGAATGGAACCCTGGTCTTATGTATCTGGGGTATGCAGAATGGAACCCTGGTCTTATGGTATCTGGGGGTATGCAGAATGGAACCCTGGTCTTATGGTATCTGGGGGTTATGCAGAATGGAACCCTGGTCTTATGGTATCTGGGGGTATGCAGAATGGAACCCTGGTCTTATGGTATCTGGGGGTAGCAGAAGGAACCTGGTTTATGTCTGGGGGTATGCAGAATGGAACCCTGGTCTTATGGTATCTGGGGGTATGCAGAATGGAACCCTGGTCTTATGGTATCTGGGGTATGCAGAATGGAACCCTGGTCTTATGGTATCTGGGGGTATGCAGAATGGAACCCTGGTCTTATGGTATTGGGGGTTATGCAGAATGGAACCCTGGTCTTATGGTATCTGGGGGTATGCAGAATGGAACCCTGGTTTATGGTATCTGGGGGTACGCAGAATGGAACCCTGGTCTTATGGTTCTGGGGTATGCAGAATGGAACCCTGGTCTTATGGTATCTGGGGGTATGCAGAATGGAACTCCTGGTCTTAAGGTATTGGGGTTTATGCGAATGGAACCCTGGTCTTATAGTATCTGGGGGTTATGCAGAATGGAACCCTGGTCTTATAGTATCTGGGGGTTATGCAGAATGGAACCCTGGTCTTATGGTATCTGGGGATACGCAGAATGGGTCAACTTCAGCACCTATATTTCTTGAATGTTTTGGCATTCAGGTCTAAAAAGTCACTTTCTGAGCACTTCTACAAACATGTATGGAAGGTTTCGTTCAAATCAAAAAGTGATTGAATTCAAATGGATTTACCCCTGTAACTTTAGGCCGTTCTGAACAGGGAGGGGGGCCAAGGCTGAGAGTTGACAAAGTGTAACACATTGGGCTGTACCATTATACCAAGGGGGAGACCAAGGCAGAGTGAAAACAACTGGACTGTACAGACACATTGGGCTGTACCATTAGACCAAGGGGGAGACCAAGGCAGAGTGAAAACAACTGGACTGTACAGACACATTGGGCTGTACCATTAGAGAGAGATGAACACAAGGCCTGTATTCATAACATCAGCACAACAGCACTATCTGTAGCCTCTCTGTTGCTCAATAACCCTGCTGGAACACCCATCACAACACAACATTGATCACATGGAGGCTACAGCTTATTAGAACACTGTCTGGCTAATGTTACTAGGGCAGATTCTACAGGTCCACAGTATCAAGCATCTGTAAGGGGAAATGGTTAACTAGCCGGTGCAGGGGGGACGTGTAACTAGCTGTGTTTATTTATCATCAGAAACAGAGCCCAGAGATAATAAAAATTGCCCCTCTGGGATGAAAAAAGTCAAATTAAATTTAGATTAGAACAGGTGCTTTAGCAGACAACCATAAGCCCATGAAGTACTGTCCTACAGGATGAACAGAGACCCCTGAGCGAACCTACAGGATGAACAGAGACCCTGAGGAACCTACAGGAGAACAGAGACCCTGAGGAACCTACAGGAGGAACAGAGACCCTGAGGAACCTACAGGAGGAACAGAGACCCTGAGGACCTACAGGAGAACAGAGACCCTGAGGAACCTACAGGAGGAACAGAGACCCTGAGGAACCTACAGGAGGAACAGAGACCCTGAGGAACCTACAGGAGGAACAGAGAGACCCTGAGGAACCTACAGGGGAACAGAGAGACCCTGAGGAACCTACAGGAGGAACAGAGACCCTGAGGAACCTACAGGAGGAACAGAGACCCTGAGGAACCTACAGGAGGAACAGAGAGACCCTGAGGAACCTACAGGAGGAGCAGAGACCCTGAGGAACCTACAGAGAGAACAGAGACCCTGAGGAACCTACAGGATGAACAGAGACCCTGAGGAACCTACAGGAGGAACAGAGACCCTGAGAACCTACAGGAGGAACAGCAGAGACCCTGAGGAACCTACAGGAGGGACAGAGACCCTGAGGAACCTACAGGAGGAACAGAGACCCTGAGGAACCTACAGGAGGAGCAGAGACCCTGAGGAACCTACAGGAGGAACAGAGACCCTGAGGAACCTACAAGGAGCAGAGAACCCTGAGAAGGCGAGTAAACAGGCTAGAGAAACAGGAACGAGGCCCTGATAGGAACGCGGTACAGAGTGAGGTAAAACAAGAGACTGAGGGGCCAGCCGTAAACAGGTGAGGAACAGAGACCCGCAGGTAAACCACCACCAGAATTACAGGACAGGAGCAGAGACGGCGCTGTGAGGAACCATCAAGAGGAAAACAGACGACCCTGAGGCGACTCTTGACAATGGACCAGGAGCAGAGACCCTGAGGAACCTACAGGAGGAACAGATACCCTGAGGAACCTACAGGAGGAACAGAGACATGACTAATGATAGGTAGAGCAGCAATATGGACCTAGTAAACATGTCAGGTAGAAAACACAGCCTGCCGGCTGCCAGGTAGAAAACACAGCCTGCCGGCTGCCAGGTAGAACACAGCCTGCCGGCTGCCAGGTAGAACACAGCATGCCGGCTGCCAGGTAGAACACAGCCTGCCGGCTGCCAGGTAGAACACAGCCTGTCGGCTGCCAGGTAGAACACAGCCTGCCCACCATAGATGCTGCTGGGTGCCTGGCCCTGTGGCTGACCCTGCATCAACCAGGCCTGTAAGGTAGCATTGTCCTTCATGCTAAATAAATAGCCCTACTGCCTCTCAGCATTGGCTCAGTGCGGCCACCATACCAAACACCGGCCACCATACCAAACACCGGCCACCATACCAAACACCGGCCACCATACCAAACACCGGCCACCATACCAAACACCGGCCTTTTGTCTCCAACTGAAATAGGCTCTGGTAATAAGACATTTCCCATCAGAGCTCACAGAAACAGGACAAACTGAGGCCTGAAAAACCACACTGAACATCTGGAAGAGTAACCCGGCTACTAGAGTCACAGAACGAACTCGGCTTGTTACAATGTAATAACCTCGCAAGTGAAGGTAGATACTGGAGGAAGTGTGCTGTGGTCCAGCTGTCTACAGCAGCTGAAGTGTTGCACAACGGGATCTGAGATACATAAATACTAATTGATGCTGACGACTTTGTCCAGTTAATTATATCATCATCATTAAAATAAGAAAATTGTCTGGCTCTCTTCTGACTCTCGAGGCTCTCATCAAACACACCATGCTAACGACTACAACAAACCAATCAGCTGCTTAATGACGACTACAGGAACCAATCAGTGCTTTATTTAGGGMGACAGCAAATGACCATGTTAGAGAGTACTGGCAGACGTTTAACAGGAGTAACACTGGGGTGTTGGGGTCTACTGATAGTCTTTACAGCAGAGGTCTCCAACCTTTTCTAGRGTGAGAGCTACTGTGGGACTTCCGGTKACGGCCGGTTGTGACACAGCCTGGGATCGAATCCGGGTCTGTAGTGATGGCTCAAGCACTTCGATGTAGTGTCTTAGACCGCAGCGCCACTCAGGAGGCCCGAAATCTGATTTATTTTTATATTTTSCTAAATTTATTTTCCTGTTTTTTCACTCTCAAAATTACACTTGCTTATAGAGAAACAACAAAACGGGATATTCTGAGTCCATGTCAATATGTTCTGAATCTTGGCATGGGTCCTCAGATTCTCAAAAAGATTCTACAGCTGCACCATCGAGAGCATCCTGACTGGTTGCATCACTGCCTGGTATGGCTACTGCTCGGTCTCCGACAGCAAGGCACTACAGAGGGTAGTACGAACGGCCCAGTACATCACTGGGGCCAAGCTTCCTGCATCCAGGACCTCTACACCAGGCAGACTTGTCTTTTGTTGCTTGTAAAACTACCCCAACTTCAACTGTGACGTGCCATTGACCCGGCTAACAGTTATAATGCATATTGACTTGCACTATTTTATTTCTTGCTCATGACTTGTAAGAGATTACAGCTTTTCTTTTAAAGTGGAGTTAAAATGTTATTTGTGAGTTCTACTTCTGACAACAAGGAACATTAAAGCATTTGGTTTGTTCAGGCATTCTAGAGTCTGAAGCAGATATGAACCTTTTAAACATATTTGATTAATATCATGATAATTATCGTTATCGAGGGGAAAAATATATATATATACATCGTGATAATATATTTGCCATATCGCCCAGCCCTAAAAGGCAGTGTCAGAGGAAGGCCCTAAAAATTGTCAAAGACTCCAACCACCCCAGTCATAGACTGTTCTCTCTGCTACCGCACAGCAAGCGGTACCAGAGCGCCAAGTCTAGGTCCAAAAGACTTTTAAACAGCTTCTACCCCCAAGCCATAAGACACCACTGCTACTCTCTGTTGTTATCTATGCATAGTCACTTTAATAACTCTACCTACGTGTACATATTACCTCAACTAACTGGTGCCCCCGCACATTGACTCTGTACCGGTACCCCCTGTATATAGCCTCCACACTGACTCTGTACCGGTACCCCCTGTATATAGCCTCCACATTTGACGTCTGATACCGTAACAACCATGTATAAAGCCTCCACATTGACTCTGTACCGTAATCCCTGTATATAGCCTCCACATGACTCTGTACCGTACACCCTGATCTAACCTCCACATTGACCCTGTACCGGTACCCCTGTATATAGCCAATCCACACTGACTCTGTTACTGATTACCCCCTGTTATATTGTTTTGACTTTTCTTTTGCCGCCACATTGACTTCTGTACCGGTACCACCTGTATTATATCCCTCCACATTGACTCTGTACCGGAACCCCTGTATATAAAGCCTCCACACATGACTCGGTACCGTACCGGTAACCCTGTATATAGCCTCCACACTGGAACTCGGTACACCGGGACCGGTACCGACCCCCTGCATATAGCCTCCACATTGACTTGTACCGGTACCCCCTGTATATAGCCTCCACATGACTCTGTACCGGTACCCCTGTATATACCTCCACATTGCTCTGCACCAGTACCCCCTGTATATAGCCTCCACATTGACTCTGTACCAGTACCCCCTGTATATAGCCTCCACATTGATCTGTACCGTACCCCTGTATATAGCTCCACACTGACTCTGTATCGGTACCCCCTGTTATATATAGTATTTGCATTGTTATTTCACTGCTGCTCTTTATTACTTGGTACTTTGTCGCTCGTATTCTTTTCTGTCCTACATAGACCCTGTCTCACACTAGACCTAGACCCTGCCTCACCTAGACCTGATCTCACCTAGACCTGACCCTGCCTCACCTTAGTCCCTGTCTCACCTCAACCTGACCCTGTCTCACCTAGTCCCTGTCTCACCTAAGACCCCGCGCTCACCTAGACCCCGGCCTCACCTGACCCCGCCCACCTAACCCCGCCCTCACCTAGCCCGCCCTCACCTAGCCCGCCTCCCTAGACCCTGCCTCACCTAGACCCTGCCTCACTAGACCCTGCCTGCACCTAACCCTGCCTCACCTAGACCCTGCCTCACCTGACCATCCTCACTAGACCCTGCCTCACCTAGACCATACCTCACCTAGACCCCGCCTCACCTAGTCCCCGCCTCACCTAGCCCCTGCCCTACCTAGACCCTGCCTCACCTAGACCCTGCCCTACCTAGACCCTGCCCTACCTAGACCCTGCCTCACCTAGACCCTGCCCTACCTAGACCCTGCCCTACCTAGACCCTGCCCTACCTAGACCCTGCCCTACCTTAGACCCTGTCTCACCTAGACCCTGTCTCACCAGACCCTGTTCACCAGACCTGTCTCACTAGACCCCGCCTCACCTAGACCCTGCCTACCTAGACCCTGCCTCACCTAGACCCTGCCTCACCTAGACCCTGTCTCACCTAACCTGCCCTACCTAGACCCTGCCCTACCTAGACCCTGCCTCACCTAGACCCTGCCTCACCTAGACCCTGCCTCACCTGGACACTGCCCTACACCGGAGGACATACATGGATGTCACCAACTGAAGAGGTCAAATAACACATAAGAGTGATTACTTAATAAATATACTGAAGTCTAATCTTAGTCTATGCTATTGCTATTAGAAAAATATTACTTGAATAATAATGATTTTATTAAATGTTATGCACATTATAGTTTATGAAATATTAAAATAAATAATTAGTTTAATAGATCAAGGAATTTTTTTCTGCAGGGTGAAGTCACAGAGCTGACAGGAGCATCTCCTCCACAAAATAATTTGGGAGACCTTTGCAAGCAAGGACACAGGCAAGACGTTTGCCAACACCATCAAAGAGGAGGTGCATCCTACAAGGCAGCAAGCGGCGTTCCACTGGATGGTGATCCACTGACATGTGGAAAAACAACGAGTGTAAAATACCCTCACATTGCCATGATGACAAGACGCTACCTGGCTGTGCCTGGCATTCAGTTCCTAGCGAGAGGGTGTTCTCCACGGCTGGGACACAGTGACTGCAAAGAGGTCTTACCTCTCCCCAGACAATGTAGACATCCTCATCTTTATGAAAAAGAATTTGAAGTTATAACCTCAGGTCTTGTTTCTTTCTTTCCCCCTTTTGTTTTGATGATGTGGACACAGCACCATTTTTTATTCACTATTGTTTCAAAGGGATAAGGTATCATGTCTCATATTGCAGTTTAATTAACAATTGAGTATTGAATATTTTAAGATTTTATTAAACATTGAAAAGTTCCTTGCTTTAGTAGTTCTTTAAGTATTAAATGAAAAGCAAAGTTTATATTGTCTCCCTTTTGTTTTTTTTTTTTCTGATCCAAATAATTATCCGATCCGTAGAAATCAAACCGTGATCAGATCATAACCGTGAGTTTTTTGATTCGTTGCACCACTAATCGGAGTAGATAGCCAGAGTGAATTTAGCAGCTACGTCCATCAACAGCTGTCGCAGTGACATCAATAACATTCTATTGAAATGGTTACTTGCAAAGTGGAGTCTTTTGTTTAGACATGTAGCTAGCTAGCTAAACAATGAACCATAATCCCAACTCATGATGTTACTACCCTGCATGAATCTGCAGGTAGCTAACCACCCAGGTTCAATGTTAGATAGCTAACATTAGGCTATAACTAGAAYAGCAAATGGCTCTGAGATACAAATAACAAGTTAAAACACGTAACGTTAGTTAGCTAGCTAACAGTACACTTTAACTTGAAATGAAAATGACTTTGTCAAATTAGAAACGTATAATATCTGAAAATGTAGCTAGCTAGACTATCTTACCCGTATACAGCATGGATGGACGCCTCTCCCTGTCACGGATGCCATGGTTGCCCTTAGTTTGAAGATGTAATCCGGAGACAGGTGTTTTATCCATCTCCTTAGTTATCAGACTCTAATTCCACTGATTTCAAAACTCGATCCCCCAGAAAATGGAGAGCAACACTGATGCAGTTCTACTACGTGATATATGTTTTTTTAAAGCAGTGTCAGACAGGATTACCTACACGTACTGACCAGCTCCAATAGACAGAAGTGTGCTATATGGCAGACCAATCCAAACTCATCTCTCGGCATGTCCAGCTCACTCATTATCTCAGCCAGTTTGTTATAAAGGCACATGAAAGTTTACATGTTCCGGAAGGAATTTCTGCCAAAAACACATTTTGATAAGAAGAAAAAAAAAAAAGTAGTTTCAAATGGCTCTCAAGGGAAGTAGTGACCAGCYACATACACCTTGTTTCCTGAAACAAGCCACATTTTGTCTCATCTGTGATATATTGGTTAAAAGATTCATGTCACAAAATGTAATAACATTGAGAAGTATACCACATCACTTCTTACTAGTACCACATCGTTTTAGAAACATTACAAAGTATTGGGTTGGGTGCAAACTCTATTATGGAAAACAAACATTGTGGCTGGTCATTATTTTCCACATCTACCTGCCACAGTGGCTGGTGGACCAAAGAGTAAGTTTTATGTCCTGGCTGTCTGGCAACCTCACACAACTTCCTTGATCCACTTACAGATAATGGTGATTCATGAAAGCCTGTGGGTCTAAAGTAGTGCACCGGGATGTCAAAACTTCACGATCAATTTCCCAGTTAAATGTTCCTTTCCAGATCACAGATTTTAGACGCTGCTACTGAACAGAAACACAGCTCTGTCTTTCCTGACCGGCTGCATGACATCACAATGAGACAGCAGGACGCAGACAGAAGCAGAATTGTGTTAATGGAAATTAAGTCTGTTCTAAATCTCCTAACCTGCTATGAAAATTAACTTCTCCTGTACTCCATCTAATCCAAACCAGCAGGTCCACCCTCAGAACAGGTTCCCGAATAACGAGTTACTCCAACAGACACAGTGTGTGAATAAACAAACAGCTCCACTAGCCTCCAATAACAGAGACAGTCAGCTAGCCTTCATTACCATAGACAGTCAGCTAGCCTCCAATAACATAGACAGTCAGCTAGCCCCCAAAACAGATTTAGACGCTGCTACTGAACAAAACAACAGCTCTGTCTTTCGCTGACCGGCTGCATGACATCACAATGAGACAGCAGAGACGCAGACAGAAGCAGAATTTGTGTAATGGAAATTAGATCTGTTCTAAATCTCCTAACCTGCTATGAAAATTAACTTCTCCTGTACTCATCTAATCAAACCAGCAGGTCCACTCAGAACAGGTTCCGAATAACGAGTTACTCCAACAGACACAGTGTGTGAATAAACAAACAGTCCACTAGCCTCCAATAAACAGAGACAGTCAGCTAGCTTCATTACCATAGACAGTCAGCTAGCTCCAATAACATAGACAGTCAGCTAGACCCATTACTAGAACAGTTCAGCTAGCCTTCATTACCATAGACAGTCAGCTAGCCAACATTACATAAGACAGTCAGCTAGCCTTCATTACACATAGAACAGTCAGCTAGCCTCCCATACATAGACAGTCAGAACAGGAGCTAGCCTCCATATACCATAGACAGTGAGCTAGCCTCCATTACCAGACAGTCAGACTAGCCTTCATTACATAGACAGTCAGCTAGCCTCATTACCACTAGACAGTCAGCTAGCCTCCTTTACCATAGACAGTCAGGACAGTGAGTTAGCCTCCATTACCATAGACAGTCAGCTGACCTTCATTACCATAGACAGTCAGCTAGCCCCATTACCATAAACAGTCAGGACAGTGAGCTAGCCTCCGTTAACATAGACAGTCAGCTAGCCCCAGTTAGAACATAGACAGTCACTAGCCTCCATACCATAGACAGTCAGCTAGCCTTCATTACCATGGACAGTCACCTTCATAGCAGTAGCACCTCCATTACCATAGACCAGTCAAGCTAGCCTCATTACCATCAGTCAGCTACTCATTACATGACGCAGCTAGCCTTCATTACCATAGACAGTCAGCTAGCCTCCATTTACCATCATGGACAGTCAGATAGCCTCCATTACCATAGACAGTCAAGCTTAGCCTCCATTACCACATAGACAGGTCAGCTAGCCTCCGTTACCATGGACAGAGTCAAGTAGCTCCATTAACATAGACAGCAGGACAGCAGCTAGCCTCCATAGATCATAGACAGGCAGAGCAGTCAACTTAGTCCCAGCCAACATCGCTAGCCCCATTACCATAATGTCATAGTCGCATTTACATAACCAGTCAGCTAGCTCTCCATACCATAGAGCAGTCAACGCAAACCTCCAATTACCACTAGCACAGTTTCCAGCACCTCCATTCACCATA
>NW_019945622.1:0-13997 GCF_002910315.2 Salvelinus sp. IW2-2015 | reverse complement strand
TATTACCATAGATACCAGTCACTAGCCTTCATTACCATAGACAGTCAGCTAGCCCATTACCATAGACAGTCAGACAGTAGCTAGCCCCCCCATTACCATAGACAGTCAGCTAGCCTCATTACCATAATTTGACAGTCATGCTAGCCTCATTACCATAGACAGTCAGCTAGCCTCCATTACCATAGACAGTCAGAACAGTCGCGCTAGCCTCCATTACCATATGACAGTGAGCTAGCCTCCATTACCATGACAGTCAGCTACCCTTCATTACCATAGACAGTCAGCTAGCCTTCATTACCATAGACAGTCAGCTAGCCTCCTTACCATAGACAGTCAGACAGTGATTAGCCTCCATTACCATAGACAGTCAGCTAGCCTTCATTACCATAGACAGTCAGCTAGCCTCCATTACCATAAACAGTCAGGAACAGTGAGCTAGCCTCCTTAACATAGACAGTCAGCTAGCCTCCGAAACATAGACAGTCAGCTAGCCTCCGTTACCATATGACAGCATTAAGCCTCCATTACTTATTACCATTGGACAGTCAGCTAGCGACAGTCAGCTAGCCTCCATTACCATAGACAGTCAGCTAGCCTCCATTACCATAGACAGTCAGCTAGCCTCCGTTACCATGGACAGTCAGCAGCCCTCCGTTACCATGGACAGTCAGCTAGCCTCCATTACCATAGACAGTCAGCTAGCCTATGGGTCATTCGACCTCAAAGGGAACAAGAAAAAGGATTGACATGCACCATGTCAGATTGTTCTGAAATCATTTCTGTTAGAAACACAGGCCTAAAATTAGCATTCCTGAAACATTATTTTGTTGAAATACATTTTGATCTGAGAAATTAGGCTAATTGATTGCACACAAATTGGCCCTTTTAATTCATATAATATTCAATAATTATAGTACCTAACACCTGATTTACCTGACATCTATTTTAACAATGACCACATTTCCATGTGAGTAAAGTCATACGGTATTTTTTTTTTTTTATCAAGAAGTTTCAGTACAATTTTTAAAAGCCAACAGATCATTTGTTCGCTCGACATGGTGGGATCTTTTTGTGAAATGGCGATGGAAAACACCTTGATGCGCAAATATCGACGCTATACCCATCATATCTAAGTAAACTAGGAATGGCGCGATGACACGGTGTGTGTGTGTGGTCGTCCCACTACGACTCCATGCAGTTTATGAGGCTACAGATGAAGTTATGATGAACGCCACAGSTTGGTGAAAGTGCACGGCCTGAGCTTGATGCTCCTTTCCAATAGATGTCGGAGGGTATTATCCTGGTGACGTGATGACTGATGCTCGACTACCGTTGACATATAAAAGCATTCTGGAGCTCATCCATCATCATGTAATCTAGCCTACACACAGAGCCTACCCGTACTGTATCTGTGAGCTGTTCGCTCGAATAACGTGTCAAGATCAGGGTCACATTTGCTACTTAACGCAACAGTGTGTGACAAAACTATCGGAAACAGTTGTAAATGCCATGGAAACACATTGAACATTAGATTTTTTTTATTTAACACATGAAAACTTTAGCAAAAAGTAAATGTTACGTCATCACGCATTGATTTTTGATCTGCAACAAGTCAATTTGGTGGAAACATCTCTGGTGGGGAAATTTGCATATTTTCTTTATGCAGATTTTAGAATATCTGCATGAAAATCTGTCACCATGGAAACCTCAGTAATGAGTAAGAAACCCAAAGAGGTTGTCAAAAGCCATCCAAGGACTCCCCACATCACCCCGACAACGAGGAGATAGAGAACAGGTACTAACCCTAACCCTAACCCCGACAACGAGGAGATAGAGAACAGGTACTAACCCTAACCCTAACCTAACCCCGACAACGAGGAGATAGAGAACAGTACTAACCCTAACCCTAAAACCCTAACCTAACCCTAACCCGACAACGAGGAGATAGAGAACAGGTACTAACCCTAACCTAACCCCGACACGAGGAGATAGAGAACAGGTACTAACCCTAACCCTAACCCTAACACTAACCCTAACCCTAACCCCGACAACGAGGAGATAGAGAACAGGTAATAACCCTAAAAAACCCTAAACCCGACAACGAGGAGATAGAGAACAGGTACTAACCCTAACCTAACCCCACAACGAGGAGATAGAGAACAGGTACTAACCCTAACCCTAACCCCGACAACGAGGAGATAGAGAACAGTACTAACCCTAACCTAACCCGACAACGAGGAGATAGAGAACAGGTACTAACCCTAACCCTAACCGACAAGAGGAGATAGAAACAGGTACTACCAACCCTATAACCACCTAACCCCGACAACGAGGAGTTAGTACCTGTTCTCTATGTCTGACTATGGAGCTGCTGCTCAGAGTATCGGTTCTGCATCCTATGTAATGTATTCTCAGTGATGCCCCCCCCCCTCCATGTTCAGAGAAATCAGTCCTTTAAGTTGTTGGGGCAGCAAGTACCTAGTGGTTAGAGTTGGACTATAACCAAAAGGTTGCAAGATCAAATCCCTGAGCAGACAAGGTAAAAATCTGTCGTTCTGCCCCTGAACAAGCAGTTAACCCACGTTCCTAGGCCGTCATTGAAAATAAGATTTTGTTCTTAATAACTGACTTGCCTAGTTAAAATAAAATCATGTCCCATTCTCCATCTGACTGTAACGACCTGGTTTATAAGCGTGGAAATCGACTCTGTTTTTTTGAGCATGCTTTTGCGGCACAGTCGATTGCGCGCTGGACCTCGGGCGAGAAGGTCCATTACATTACTATGACCACTAGATGGTGCTGTTCGTGCTATTAGGTGATTGTATTTGACACTATGGTTTAATTGGCCACTCTTCAAATGTAACTTTTTATAATTTGTGTCACAAATCGAATGCAAGTCAAATACTATATTAGTATTTTCACGCTTCATGTCTAACTCATTCTAAAGTATCAACAAATGTATTCAATAATGTTACTTATAGATTATTTAGATATGAAGGCATATTGTTGTGAATGATTCTAATCTCGTTCTCCGTTACATCTTTCCGGTGGCTACGAACCACCACCGCATATTGACATCAGGAAAATAGTGACTTGCATTGGATTTGTGCCACAAAGGCTAAAAAGTTTGCATTTGAGACAGTGTCCATGTAAACAAAACTTKTACAGTAGACGCCTTTGTACATTTGTGTGTAATGTCATGGAACTSAGAGTGATGATCAAGGGCTAGCTGTGTGAGAGAGACAGAAAGAGAGAGATGGGAACGTCTCATCTGCAGAAGAAGAAGTGGGAGGTYGAATAGAGAAGTGGGACCGATGTAGCTAGATTGTTCAAACCATAAGGATAGGTAGTCAATATAAGCACAGTCGTAGGCAGCGATTCTCACCTGAACCTTCCTCCGCAGTGTTGGCATTGGTCCCCGACCCAYCCGGTACTGCACAAACAGTTGCCCGTTGCCGTATTGCATTGCCCATTCATGCACGGTTTATCGCATTCTTTCGCCTCGGTGAGAGCGGGCAGTCCAAAGAGCAGCCCGAACGCGGAGAAAAGGAGCAGTGTTTGGAGCATCGAGCCCCGGTCACCAACCTCCACCAGCCCGCTGGTCAGGCTCAGGCTGCGGCCAGCATCACAGCAGGCCCGCTGCCATATCGCCCCGTCCATTCTCCTAATGTCTACTMCTTGAAACAAGTCCGGTCACCAGTCCACTCCTGGTCGTATTTGAATGCGACCGGCTTGGTTTTCAAGCTCTGTGGTAATTCGAGAGGGACACCGTTGTTGATAGAATGATTCCTATCTCCTTGTTGCGAATGATTCTAATCTCGTTCTCCGTTTACATCTTTCCGGTGGCTACGAAACCACCACCGCATATTGACATCAGGAAATGGGGTTTATAACACACGGAAATGCGTAATGACTAACAGATGGCGCGGGGACTTGAATTTTATTATGGGAATAAAACTCCAATTGAATAAGTTTATGGTCAGTTTTATCTAACACATTATTTAATGCCTACTTACACTTTATAAATATGTTTTTAATAGAATTGCATTCAGGTTTATTTAGGCTGATCACATTTAAAGTGCTGAGTGCTGAACCGCGTCTGTCGTCGGTTGCAACACTCACTACCGAGTTCCAAACTGCCTCTGGAAGCAACGTCAYSACAATAACTGTTCATCGGGAGCTTCATGAAATTGGTTTCCATGGCCGAGCAACTTTACACCACGCTTCACCATCTGCCTAATCTGGTTTTGGCAGATGCCAGCATGACAATACCTCGGTGCACAAAGCGAGGTCCATACAGAAATGGTTTGTCCCAGATCGGTGTGGAAGAACTTGACTGGCCTGCACAGAGCCCTGACCTCCACCCTATCCAACAACTTTGGGATGAATTGGAATGCTGACTGCGAGCCAAACCTAATCGCCCAACATCAGTCCCCAACCTCACTAATGCTCGTGGCTTAATGGAAGTAAGTCCCTGCAGCAATGTTCCAACATCTAGTGGAAAGCCTTCCCAGAAGAGTGGAGGCTGTTATAGCAGCAATGTTCCAACATCTAGTGGAAAGCCTTCCCAGAAGAGTGGAGGCTGTTATAGCAGCAAAGGGGGGGACCAACTCCATATTAATGCCCATGATTTTGGAATGAGATGTTGGACGAGCAGGTGTCCACATACTTTTGGTRATGTAGTGTATCTGTGACCAARAGATGCATYTYTATCCCCTGTCATGTGAAATCCATGGATTAGGGCATAATGAATTTATTTKAATTMACAGATTTCCTTTATATGAACTATATCTCAGTAAAATGTTTGAAATTGTTGCATGTTGCGTTTATATTTTTGTTAAGTATACATTAAATCGGAAGTTATTCTATTCAGTTCTCCTCCAGGGCATCGTGGATGAAAAGGGCAGATTCCTCGACTGGACCACCAGGGAGAGTTCACGCTGTGCGAATGCTGAGGTCCTCCACCATCCTCACCTACTGACAGGAGAAGATGGGAGACTACAAGCTGTTGGGGGACAGCGTATACATCAGCCAGCCCCTTCCTTTTCACTGTCATGCCCAAACGAGATAATGATGCCCTGCAGTCCTGTAACAAGAGTGCCTGTGTGAGTTGTGGGAGGCTGGTCATTGAGCAGACCTTTGGCCGGATGACGTGGAGATACCTAAGGGACCTCCAAAACACCAGAGTAGATGTGGTGGTGAAGGTCATTGTGGCGTTGTGCACGCTGCATATTGGTCGTTGTGCACGCTGCATATTGGGCGTTGTGCACGCTGCATATTGGCCGTTGTGCACGCTGCATATTGGTCGTTGTGCACGCTGCATATTGGNTGCACGCTGCATATTGGTCATTGTGCACGCTGCATATTGGTCATTGTGCACGCTGCATATTGGTCGTTGTGCACGCTGCATATTGGTCGTTATGCACGCTGCATATTGGTCGTTATGCACGCTGCATATTGGTCCTGCTGACAGGGGTGATGAGCATCCACAGGGTTGCCCGAGGCAGGGGGACGATAACCACTAATGACATTAAGACACATCATGAGTTCAAGTTAAAATTGAAGTTTTATAAGACATTTTCATTATGTGTTGGATTGAATCAAATMAATGAATMKATTAATTAATTGTATTTTCATMTCAAATCGCCAGRTGYCAACCCATCCCTTATGMGATTAATTGACAGATAAACAAACATTACAATAATTCACTGTGGTAATTCAGTACATAATAGTAAATAAGGTTATCCAAACAATATTTATATCCCTAGAGCAGTAAAATAACACACAAATATTGGGGGTGGCAGCGTAGCCTAGTGGTTAGAGCATTGGACTAGAAACCCAAAGGTTGCAAGTTCAAATCCCTGAGCTGACAAGGTAAAAATCTGTCGTTCTACCCACTGTTCCTAGGCCGTCATTGAAATTAAGAATTTGTTCTTAACTAACTTGCCTAGTTAATTTGAAATGAATACAGAATCATTTTTGGAAAGATAATATTTATTTTCATTATGTTCACCTTGGTTATGAAACAGATAACTAGTTGRTTTATGTAGCAGTTGCTACATACATTTTTGGCCTTCTAAAATGAACAATTGTCACGTCTTCCCCTCTGCATGTGAGGGGTTGGTAGTCTGGACTGGCGTGGTTGGCACCGTTGACGGGGCCTCGTTGGTGGGCATTTCATGGCCGTGAATTKCCAAAGCTTCTGATCTCCACGCTGATAACTGGATAATCTATTTCARTAAAATACTGAAAACAGATTCCCCCTGTTGTACTGTTATTGTCTTTTGATAAGCTTCCTCAAGGGTGGACCATTTCCTGGCTACGTTATCTGGGTCAAAGGTCTCTGAATTGGGTGGACAGATTGGCAGCCACATCCAACCAAAGTAATTTATTTTCCCCCTTAACTGTCTTCACCCTGGCAAACCTCTGCCACCTGCTTCTAAATTATTCTGCATTAAACCAATAAGATGTTTTTATTTTATTTAACTAGAGAAGTCAGTTAAGAACAAATTCTTATTTACATTGGCGGCCAACCCGGCAAACTGGAACATGCTGGGCAATTGTGGTTCCCTATTGGACTCCCAATCGGGTTGGATGTGATGCAGTCCTGGATTCGAACCACGGGACTGAGTGACGCTCTTGCACTGGAGATGCAGTGAATGTTGAAGAAAGGGATTTGCTCTCACTGAACAACATCGTTGTGTAGAGGGAAGCCTGGACTGTCTTCTTGGCTGTCTAGCATGGGAGGCTGGACTGTCCTCTTGGCTGGCTGCATGTAGGCTGTGCTCGTGGGAGGCTGGACTGTCTTCTTTGGCTGGTTAGCAGGAGGTGGACTGTCTCTCTTGAGTGGTTGCATGGAGCTGGACTGTCTCTTGGCTGGCTAGATGGGTGTGCTAGTGGAGGCTGTGTTTGATGGTAGCGGAAGGCTGGATGTCTCTTGATGGCTAGCATGGAGGCTGTTGCTAGTGGAGGCGGACTGTCTCTCTGGCTGGTTAGCAGGAGCGGGACTACAGCCTTAACAGTCATATGTGGGAGGTAATTTGGTTGAAAACAGTCGGGGTGTTTTGACTGTACTATGTGGGAGGTATTTGGTCTCCAGGGGTGTTTTGACTGTACTATGTGGGGAGGTATTTGGTCCAGGTGGTGTTTTGACTACTATGTGGGAGGTATTTGGTCTCCAGGGGTGTTTTGACTGTACTATGTGGGAGGTTTGGTTTCCAGGGGTGTTTGACTGTACTGTGGGAGGTATTGTTGTCTCCAGGGGTGTTTTGACTGTACTATGTGGGAGGTATTTGGTCTCCAGGGGTGTTTTGACTGTACTATGTGGGAGGTATTTTGGTTCCAGGGGTGTTTTTGACTGTATATGTGGGAGGTATTTGGTCTCCAGGGGTGTTTTGACTGTACTATGGTGGGAGGTATTTGGTCTCCAGGGGTGTTTTTGACTGTACTATGTGGGAGGTATTTGGTCTCCGGGGTGTTTTGACTGATCATGTACTATGTGGGAGGTATTTGGTCTCCAGGGTGTTTTGACTGTACTATGTGGGAGGTATTTAGTCTCCAGGGGTGTTTTGCCTGTACTATGGGGAGTATTGTGTCTCCAGGGGTGTTTGACTGTACTTATGGGGGAGGTATTTGGTTCCAGGGGTGTTTTGGACTGTACTATGTGGGAGGTATTTAGTCTCAAGGGTGTTTTTGACTGTACTATGGGGAGGTAATTGTCTCCAGGGTGTTTTGACTGTACTATGTGGAGGTATTTGGTCTCCAGGGGTTGTTTGACTGTACTATGTGGAGGTATTTGGTCTCCAGGGGGTGTTTGACTGTACTGTGTAGGAGGTATTTGTGTCTCCCAGGGGTGTTTGACTGTACTATGGGGAGGTATTTGGTCTCCAGGGTGTTTTGACTGTAATATGTGGGAGGTATTTGGTCTCCAGGGTGTTTTGACTGTACTATGTGGAGGTATTTTGGTCTCCGGGTGTTTTGACTGTACTATGTGGGAGGTATTTGGTCTCCAGGGTGTTTTGACTGTACTATGGGGAAGGTATTTGGTCTCCAGGGTGTTTTGACATACTATGTGGGAGGTATTGGTCTCCAGGGGTGTTTTGACTGTACTATGGGGAGGTATTTGTCTCCAGGGTGTTTTGACTGTACTATGTGGAGGTATTTAGTCTCAGGGTGTTTTGACTGTATGTGGGAGGTATTTGGTCTCCAGGGTGTTTTGACTGTACTATGTGGGAGGTATTTGTCTCCGGGGTGTTTTGACTGTACTATGTGGGAGTTTTGTTCTCAGGGGGTTGTTGACTGTACTATGTGGGAGGTATTTGGTCTCCAGGGGTGTTTTGACTGTACTATGTGGGAGGTATTTGGTTCTCCAGGGGTGTTTTTGACTGTACTATGTGGGAGTTTTTGTCTCCAGGGGTGTTTTGACTGTACTATGTGGAGGGTATTTAGTCTCCAGGGGTGTTTTGACTTGTACTATGTGGGAGGTATTTTGGTCTCCAGGGTGTTTTTGTTACTGTACATTGGGAGGTATTTGGTCTCCAGGGGTGTTTTGACTGACTATGTGGGAGATATTTAGTCTCAGGGGTGTTTTGACTGGTACTATGTGGGAGTATTTAGTCTCCAGGGGTGTTTTTGACTGTACTATGGGGAGGTATTTAGTCTCCAGGGGTGTTTTGACTGTACTTATGTGGGAGGTAGTTTCGGTCTAGGGTGTTTTGACCAGAGCATTGTCTATCCATGTTCCTATCCATCATAGACCCCACCAGGCCTATTTCCTATCACTCAGTAAAGAAGCAGGCTAATGTTCTATAGACTCATAAAGAACAGCAGGCGATATGTTCTATGATCAAGTTAAGACCAGCAGGCTGAATGTTCCTATCCGACCAGTAAGCCAGCAGGCCTAAATGTTCCTATCACCCAAGTAGGCCAGCAGGGCTAATGTCTTCATCCACCAGTTAAGCCAGCAGGCTAATGTTTCTATCACAAGTGAGCGATTCTCCAAGTAAGGAGCAGCAGGCTAATGTTTCCTAATCCACCCAAGTTAAGGCAGCAGGCTCAATGTTCCTATCCACCAAGTAAGGCCAGCAGGCTTAATGTTCCATTCACTCCAGTTAAGGACCAAGAGGCTGATGTTCCCTATAGCGACTCAGTAAGACCGAGCAGGGCTAATGTTCATTCCATTCAGTAAGGCCAGCAAGGCTTAATGTTCCTTCCACCAGTAAGGACAGCAGGCTAAATGTTCTATCCACCAGTACAGACCAGAGGCTAATGTCCTATAGACTCAGTAAGAGCACGGCTAAATTTCCTTTGACTCAAATCAATAGAGGTTATGTCATCCCGTAACAGGCGCTTGTCTAATCCTCACGTGCTAGCAGTAAGACTACCAACCGTAACAGCGCTAATGTTCTAGTGCCATAAGCCACAGTAATCCTTGAATGGTCAGCAGGCTTATTGTTCACTATCCACCTCAGTAAGACAGCAGGCTAATGTTTATCACTATGTAGCCAGGGTAATTTGCCAATAAGGTCAGCAGGCTAATTTCTACACAAAGCAGTATTATCCACCAGTAGGTCAGCAGGCTTTATGATCTCATAGGGACTCAGGCTAAAGCAACCGTAGCAGGGCTAAATTTCTATAGACTCAGTAAGACCATCAGGCTAGTGGGAGGCTGGACTGTTCTCTTGGCGGTTGGCATGAGGATGTAGTGGAGGGCTAGGACTGTCTCTTGGTGGCTAGGAGGGAAACTGGACTGTTTTACCTTGGTGTGTTAAAACAGGGAGGCGGACTGTTTTTGTGTTAGCAGGAAGCGTGGACTGTCTCTCTGGCTGGGTTAACGGCAGGCTGGTGCTAGTGGGAGGCTGGATGTCTCTCTTGCTGGTTAACAGGTGAGGCTGGGACTGTCATCTCTTGGCGCGTGAAAGGGAGGCTGGATGGTTCTCTCCTGGCTCGGTTAACAGGAGGCTTGTCTGTGGGAGGCTGGACTGTCTCTCTTGGCGGTTAACAGGGGAGGCTGACTGTTCTCTCTGCGTGGTTAGCAGGAACCTGGACTGCTCTCTTGGCTGGTACGGTGATGTTGTGCTAGTGGGAAGCTGGGACTGGTCTCTCTTGGTGGTTAGCAGAGAGGCTGTGACTGTATCTCTTGGGCTGGTAACAGGGAGCGCTGTGCTAGTGGGAGGCTGGACTGTTCTTCTTGGCGTGGTTAACGGGACCTGTGCTAGTGGGGAGTTGGACTGTCTCTCTGGCTGGTTTAGCAGGGAGCAGGACCTGTCTTTTGCTGGTTAACAGGCAGTTGTTAGTGCTAGTGGAAGTTGCTGGGATTGTCTTCTTAGGCTGGGTTAACAGGGAAGCTGTACTGTCTCTCTTGGACTGACGTTAGCAGGCGTATGCTGGTATAGTGGAAGCCTGAACCTGTCTCTCTTTGAGTGGGCTTAAACGGGAGGCTGTGCCGTACGTGGAGTTTGGACTGTCTCCTTCTTGGCGTGAGCTAGTTAGAGGAAGCATGGACGTTCTGCTTGGCTTGTATACAGGGAGGTCTGTCGCTCAGTCGGGAAGCTGGATGTCTTGTCTCTGTACGGTGGAATGTTAACAGGGACAGCTGTATCTGTCTTCTTTGGATGGTTGCAGGAAGCGCTGGGACTGTCTCTCCTTGGCTGGTAGCAGGGAGGCTGAACTGTCTCTTCTTGGCTTGCTCTGTCCCATGTGTGTGAAAGCTACAGCTGGCTAAGAACCTAGAATAATTAAATTCTCTGTTCACTTGTACGATGCTGAGAATGTTAAGCTGAATGTAACAGACAGAATATTGATTATGTAAGCTTAGGGGTTTTATTTTAGTTTTTATTTTTATTCACTTTAAATATGTATACCAGGAGTAGGGCAGTTTTCGAAGGGAAAAGACCTCATTTACAAACTGCGAGCCTGGCCAGATAAAGCAAACTGAAGGCAGTTGAGGACCAAAAAACACACAGTATACACATGGAATAAATCAAACGTACAGTCAATAAACATACAGAAATTGATATATCAGGTAGTGTGCAATGACGTAAGGAGGTAAGGGCAAATAATATCATAGGTCGATAGCTAAAGTGAGTAGTATAAGAAAGAATATTGCCAAACCATTTTACGGGAGGGATATATGTTGGCAGATGAGGATGGTGCACGTAGATATATGGTGTGCCAAGAGCGAGCATGAAAAAAAAAAAACATAATAATGGGGATGAGGGTAGGTAGTTGGTTAGAGATGGGATGGCGCTATTTACAGATGGGCTGGAACAGGATTGTTTAAAGTTAGATGAGGGAGAATTGTCTTCCATTTCAGTGATTTTTGCGAAATCTTGTGGTGTGCCTTGCTAAGTGGGTGAAATCAGCTGAGCTATGAGATGAGACGGAGCTTTACGCTAGCAAGACTTATTAGATGAAGCTTGGAGCCAGTGGGTGGCGAATTATGTATGTAGTATAATTGTAGTTTTACTCTTATAGTAACTTTCATCAAGGAAGAAGCTTGGTATCTACTGCGAGATAGCTGCAAGTTTGTTCATACTTTCCAGGTATATACCAAAGTTGATCTTAATTTTAAAAACTCTCAGAAATAAGTCTTTCACTGTTGCGCCTGCTATAACCTCCGTAGCTGTGCCTGGACCATTTGTGATTGCATCGCCCATTAGCTTCAGAGTTGTTTCTGTTAGGTGCTAAAGGGATTGCTTAACACCCGGCCTCCTACATCTACCTAGATGCTCAAACTCACACAATATCAGGAACTACAGGTCCACTAAAATTGTAAAAGGGCCTTATAGATTTCATCTGAAACTTGCCCTCCAAAATCACCTCCGTGTTTCAATCGGATTCTCAGCGATTCTGCTCATTGCTGTATCCGTATGTGGCGCGGTAAACAACCACCCTCATCACTGTCAGAACCTTCCTAAAACTTCTGCGACTGGCCGGGTATTGAGATTGACCTCATTCCGTCCAGTCCGACGGATGCTGGTCATCTTAAAAGTAATTTCCTCACACTTAGATAAGCAGCGTTCAAAAATGTAGAACTAAGAAAGATTATAGGCTTGGTTATCCAGACTGATGCCTTGTTCAGCACAAACTCTGTGGGAATGCAATAGATCGAAGAGGCGAACTGCTGTTTAGGGAAGTAGGCATCACGAGTCAGTCAGGAAAGCAAAGCAGCTTTTTCAGAGAATTGCATCCTGGTATAGCTTAATCCAAGAGAGTTTTGGGAACTGGTAAGTCATGAGATAAGAGCACTCTCTGCTGCATGCTGAGGCTTAGTAAACGGTCACACCAAAATCCAGATATGACCATTTAAAATAAGCTTTTCTAGGCTGGCATTGCTTTCCACCTGGACTACGGAAGTCTGCACCTAAAAAAAGCAGTAACTTGCCACGTCTTCCGCTTCTCTACACAAATCAGACAGTGAAGTTTGATAGAGCCGCAAAATCTGGACCTACAAATCAGCTGGGCTAGCAAGTGGAAATATTCTTTCTAAAACTATCCGCGCCATTGTTGCAACCTTAATTACAGCTGTTCAACCCTCTCTTGTATGTCGAGTCCCAAATTGGAAAGCTGCGCGTCATCCTCTTCAAGGGGGTGACACCTAAACCACTGTTTTACAGACTATATATCTGCATCTAGTCTCGAAGCCAAGTTAATACAGATCACTGACCATTTGAATACAGTAATTTAATGTGAATGATTGAGGCCGTTACAGGGTGCATCACCAGCTCAAGTCTAAGGATTCATAACGCCAATGATAAAAGACAGTACTGTGTAGACGTATTCATCGTCTGGCAAGCTTCGATCTGTCAATCACGGATTCTTATTGGAGACTCAACGCCTTGGTTTTTCAAATGAGGTTTCACACTACTTTTTCAGATAGAGTTCAGGGTGTCAATCGGAGGGTCTGTTGTCGGGTTCTGGAGTCTCTTGGGGGGTGGCACAGAGTTCAATTTTAGGCTGATCTTCTCTTTATTACATAATGATGTGCTCTTGCCTGCTGTGATTCTTGATCCGACTCTACGCAGACGAACCATTCTTATACATTGGCCTTTTTTTGGAACTGTGTTAACTCTCGCAAAGAGCTTTCAATGCCATACATCTCTTCGGCCTCAATGGCCTTTAATGCCCTTAAGTAACAATGCATGCCTCTTTCAGCGAGTCTGTGCGACTGCCGCCACATGCATCACATTCTGGAGGTTTCTGATTAGAATATGTGGACAATCTACAAATACTAAGTGTTGGTTAGACCTGTAACTATTCAACGACACATTAAGGCATCTCATCCAAAATTAAATATAGAAATCGGCAAGAAACCTCTTACACTCATGCTGAACCCATCTTGTAAAACTGATTGATTTGGCATTAACTAATAACCAAATAACTATTAATACAGATCAGATGGAAGCTGATTTACTAGAGTCAAAGGTAGGGGTCAAGGATGACAGACATCCAGGGAGAGAAGAAGAGAGAGAGAAGAAGGTCCCAAAGCAACACTCCTTTGGTGCTTTCCTCCGTTTCCTGTGCAATGATGGACGAATTGAAAATACTGAAGTGGAGACTTATATTCCTCTTAATTTAAGCACCAGCTGTAAGGAGTTACGATCATGTACCTGTTAACAGCCTTCTGTAATAGCACACCCAATACTCATCCAATTTTTGTTTTTTTTTTGCACCGCCAGTTTTCTACTATTTATTGCCGTTAAACGTCCTACTTTAACTACATTGCACTATGTATAAGATTATATTTGGTTTATTGACTGTATGGCTTGTTTTACATGGTAATCTGTGTCGTTGTTTTTGTTGATGCTTTGCTTTTATTTGCAGAGTCGAGTTGTAATGAGAACTTTGTTCCTGAACTAGCCTGTGGTTAATAAGGTGAAATGCAAAAATATATACTTTAAAAAGTTACACTTTGGTGTCATTTGGAACTATTAATATGGTTTCGACTCATTATTTGGGCATAGGTTGTTTTAGGCAGTTTGCTTCTTTAAAGGTAT
>NW_019945621.1:30182-42092 GCF_002910315.2 Salvelinus sp. IW2-2015 | reverse complement strand
AGGAAAACAATTTTTCCACCAAAGAACAAGACTTCACCACCCGGACACAGGTGTAAAGGGATCTCTACTACCCTACTCTACTCCTGACTGAACTCCTGAGAAGACATCACCCTTTCAACTAAAGACAAAGACAAAAGAAAAACAAATTTTCACCAAAGAACAAGACTTCACCACCCTGACACAGGTGTAAAGGGTCCCTACTTACCCTGACGAACGTATCTCCAATTTAGGAGTTAAAAGGAACAAATTATAACATAGGCTCACCCACTCACACCTCTGCACCATACACAAACAAACCAAAAACCCAGGTAAGCCCTCTTATGTTTATGTGTGTTTGAATGTGTACCCCCACCCCACCCTTGGTCCCAACCCTACGGACAGACAGACACTAATGCTCAGCCATCACACCACAGGGCCTTTTTACCATTAGGTTACCCTAAAAATACATAGGTGACCATTAGGACCGTTAAAATAGATCTTTAATAGCATTTCAGAGTTACTGTGACCACGGACTCTTAAAAATGTACTTTATATTTTCCTAAATGATCCCATGATCCGGTAATAATTTAATAATTAAAAATTGGGATTTCATAATTATATCTAATTAATAATTTAAAATTGGACCTTACAAGACCTACCCAAACCCTCACCTAACCCGTCTAACCCTAACCATTCCTAACACTAATCCTAACCTTAACCCAGCCCCTAACCTTTACTGCTATCCTAGCCCTAAACCATCTGTGTGTGTGTGTGTGTGGTGTGTATATGGTATATGTGTCTGTGTCTGACCCTATGTTGTTTACCTTGTCTGTCTCTTATAATGTACTGTGATCCCTATTGTGTTCTGTCCCTTACAATGTATTGTGATCCCTGCTTTGTCACACTCCACGTTTCATTCATACCATATAACATTTTGTAAACCTTGTGTCACTACTAGGTTGAACTTATATTATATTGGATCTCCATTGTATTGTTGTTTAGGTGTGCTTGACCTCTACTCTACTGCCCATCCACTTTACTGCATCCCTATTCCACTCTCACCTCTATCTGAACCCTCCACACTAACCTGTTACCGGCTATCTTCCTAGTAACAGTGCTGACCAATTAAAATAACCTAAGCCACTTGGGCTACACATGCACAGACCAGAGAGGCATCACTCCTCACAACTTTACAGGGAGAACAACAGACAGGCAGCATTCTACTCCACACACCCAACCAGGACTACAATCCAGGCAAGTACATTACATAGTACACTGTACTGTATATGTAGATATATATACATACATTTTACAACTTTTTGCACCTTTTATTTCATATTTATTTATATATTCTCCTCCTCGCTACCTGATAAAGCCAGTAACAAAACGCGTCGTGGCTGGGACTCCTCTAGATCTGTAGTGTTGCTGTAAGGAAGGCAGGTTCCACACAGACGTCGGAGGTCTCCTTTGGCTACTATTTATTTGTATACTTTGACTTTTCTTTCCTTAATTGGAGTTTTACACAGCTCTCATACACATGCACACACATAAGATGAAGTGGAGTGTGACTTTGTATGTTACCCCTCACTACTTGTGGGGATATATGTGTATGCTGCTGTATATGTAAAAAATATGTGTATAGCCATATCCCCTCTTATGTTCATGTGTGTTTGCATGTGTACCCCCACCCCACCCTTGGTCCCAACCCTACAGACAGACAGACACTAACGCTCAGCCATCGCACCACAGGGCCTTTTTACCATTAGGTTACCCTAAAAATACATAGGTGGCCATTAGGACCGTTAAAATAGATCTTTAATAGCATTTCAGAGTTACCGTGACCACGGACTCTTAAAAATGTACTTTATACTTGTGCTAAATGATCCCTTGGATCCTGTACCAATAATCACTAGGGAACTAATATATTTAACAATATTTATTTTCTTTTCTTTGGGTTACCATGACCATGGACCCTTGACGAAAATAAACTATAAAATAGAACATAAATAACTAAAATTACAAACAAACAAACCCTCACCAACCCACCATCCTTCCAAAATACCTCTCATCTACACCCACCAGCACCCCCAACGGACGAGAACCTTTTTTCTCCAACTACTCTTGGGACCCCGGCCTTGGCGACTCCCCCGCAGCGATTACACCCTAAGCAATTAGGCCCTTCCATACACCAAGCAAGAAGACAGGAGGAAATGGAAGAGACCGGACTCCTTCGGGACCCCTCGTGGTCCTGTTGGCAGACCTATCGGCACAACCCTCCCAGCCCCACACAAACAGGAGACTCACGTACCGCGCTGGACGACTATCTACCCCAGTTTAGAATTGGATTGGCAGTATGTCCAGTAGCGCGCGTTTCATCCTAGCGGGTTGGGGCAGCTAAAAGTGGGGCTTTCGGGTCGGGCGCTGCGGCTGGAGGCTCGCGTCGGCTGTGTAATCCCTGGGGTGCCCAGATTATGTCTGGCGGAGAATTGGATCCCACAGAACAATTCTTCACTGGGGGACCCCTTACCCCGCCGCACTTAGCCTGGACAACCGATCCACTTTTTTACCTGGACTACGAAAAAATTCACTGTCTAGGGATGACATACCACTGGTACGCTACGATCCTGGAAGGGAGTAGCTCCATGGGTCACTATCACCCGAACCACTGAATCACCTACGACCGAGATGGTGGGGATGGACACATGGCCATCGACTATGACTCCTGGCAGACGTACGATACAAAAGCCAGAGGAAGTTTGCCTGATCCTAAACCCTCCATACACCTACCGAAACGCAGGACGGAACTCCAAGGGCGGATGAATGACAACCGTAGAGAGGGCTCGCCTTCTGGGTTTTTGTCTGCTCAAACCAATGGCAGTTCAATGACTAACCACTCGACAGGGACACATGGCAACCAACTGAGGTCCGGACCTGCTCAAGGTACGCAACTCGACGGTTTTGCCTGATCCTATGCCGAGTATACCCATACAGACCAGCTGGATTCGACTAGACATGGCGTTCAATTCAGGAGTTAGGATCCTGGAAGGGAATAACCCTGAATTACACACATGATTGAAAACACCAGGACCTAAACTGACGAACACGGAAGTAAATACATAGACAACTGGAGCTAGGAGAAGGATCCGAGGGGAGTAAACTCCTAGTTGCACTATGCTTTCCACATCCGTTGACACGCGACCTAGACATCTGACCACACCACTCGATATGGACACATGGCAACCAACCGAGGACCAAACCTGCATAAGGGGCCAACTCAAGGATTTTGCCTGATCCTAATCGAGTGACAGACCTACCTAAACTAAACTCATTCTAAAAACTCATTACCTGACCCTAACCCTAACCCTAACCTTAAACATTCTAAAAACCATACCTAACCTCTAACCCTAACCCTAACCCTAACCCATTTCTAAAAAACTATACCTTACCCTAACCTAAACCCTAACCCTAACCTAACCCTAACCCTAACCCTAAACCCCTACCCTTAACCCTTAACCCTAAAATCTAAACCCATAACTACTAATAGAGACAGTAGGATCTTAGCCTGGTCTGTCGTCTATATTAGATACAAGAACAGTAGATGTTGGCTGGTCCTGTTCATAACATTATGAGACAGTAGAACTTTCTGGTCTGTCGTAAAGTTTAATAGAGGACAGCCAGATGTAGGCTCGCGGTCTTGTCATTAAGATATTAAGAGACTGTAGCTTTCTGCCAAGATTATAGAAGAGACCAGTAGATTCCTAGTTAGTCGGTCAATAGTTTAATAGCAGACCAGCTAAATCTAGCTGGTCTTCATTATATTAATAGGAGACAGAATCCTAGCGGTCTGATCAATATAATTAGAGACAAGTAGATCTACTGAGTCTTGTAAAATAATATAATAGAGACAATAGATAGCTGGTTCTATCATAAAACTAATAGAGACATTAATCTATACCTGGTCTGTATAAGGTATTATAAAGACAGGTAGATGTAGCTGGCTGAAATTTAGGCGTACTGTCTGCTGTCAAAATAATTAATAGAAACATAGATCAATCAGCCGTCTATCATAATATATATAAGACTTGTAGATTTAGCTGGTCTGTCATACAATAATTAACTAAGACTAGTAAATCTAGCTGGGGGTCTTGTCTAACGTATAAATAGCGAAGCTTAGAATCTAGCTGGTCGATCATAATACTATGAGACTAGATGTTATGCTGGTCTTCTAATTAAAACGTTTATTGATGTCTATAATAATAGAGACAGGTATATCTATCGAGCTTGTCTTTCCTAATATAATTGACGACAGTCTAAGACTATGAGTCTTGTCGCATAATATAATAGACATGGTGATCTATCTAGCCGTTAACGGCCTGCTGTTCCAGTGCCTTACTTACCTATCGGATATTGACCCCTGCCCTGCCTTGGACCTTTCATTTGCCTTTTAAAGAATACACTTTAGTTTCTCAACACCTGTCGCACCTGGACGGTCCTTAAAACGTGATAGTATGAACTGGCCATGGACCTGACCCAGCAGACTTGGTACCAGCCTCTGCAACCACCATCTCCTCCCAGGAGCCACCATGGAAAGGGCACGAGTTCTCTTCGCGGATCTGAAAGAAGCGGTTCCCCAGGCCGGTTGGGCAAACGTTCACAGCTAGCACTTGGACACATTGCAGTGAAAGAATTCTGTGGGCCTGTCTACTAGGCGCCTAACCACGACGGTAACCTTCCACAGCCCCTCATAACCGTTTCCCGTGAACCCCCACTTACCTCCCCCGCGAGCACTTTGATGGAAGAGTTCGGTCCACCTGTCGTGTGTTTCTCGCTCGTGTTCCTTCGTTCAGGGAGCTGCAGCATTCCTGGCCTCCCCTACGGACCTCTCTAAGATAGCGTACCTCATCACGCTGATGTCCGGGAGGGCCTTCGTCTGGGCTACGGCCGTTTGGGAAGAACAGTCAGCTGTATGCTTCAGTCTGGAGGGTTTCATGGCGGAGGTGAAAAAAGTTTTTGCGGTTCCTGTGTCCGGGAGAGGCTGCCTGGAAGTTACTCCAGCTTCGGCAGGACTCCCTCCGTGTGGCAGACTATGCAGTGGTTTTCCGCACGTTAGCAGAGGGTGCCTGGAACCCAGAAGCACTGTTCTACACGTTCCTGCACGGATTATCGGAGGAAGTAAAGGACGAGCTTGCAGCCCGGGAACTACCAACAGATCTCGACTCACTCATCACCTTATMCATCYGKGATCAATGGACGGCTACGGGAACTTAGGAGGGAGAAGTTTGATTGCAGTCCCAATCGCTCACTCAAGGATCCCAACCTTGCATCTGATGACCTCCGGAAGTCCCAGAGAGGATCCGAGCTTACCCAAGTTCGTCAAAGAGCCTCCGAAGACAGCCAATTTACCTCTTCCCGAGCCGATACAGCTCGGCAGGGCTAGACTGTCTCCAGGCGAACACAGACTTGACACCCAGAGCTGTCTGTATTGCGGTACTGCCGGTCATTATGTGTCTACCTGSCCCTTCAAGRGACCTAKCTCATTKGTASGAATGAGTACTGTGGTGGATCTTAGGGACAATTCTGCTTCTCCCCCGTCTCCATGCCACCATGCTGTGGGGGGACCAGTCCAAGTCTCTCCAGACACTCATTGATTCAGGGGCCGATATGASTCTTATGGACTGATCAACTCTGTGCGAAGGAGGTGTCATGCTGCATGAGGTAAATGGTCATACCAGATACTGACTGATTTTCTGATCCAAGCCCTATTTTTCTTCTTTTTTTTTAAAGGTATCTGTGACCAATAGACGTATATCTGTATTCCCAGTTATGCGAAATACAAAGATTAGGGCCTAATGAATTTATTTCCTTAAACTCGTTGATATTTTTGTTCAGTGTAGTATCAGAGCCCTTTTGAATTTCACCTATAGTTTGTCTTCTGTAAAGTAGAGATGGGTATTTGACTTGGTATGGTAACATTCTACATTTGTCTTACACAGACAATGATTTAACATAACTCAGACATGAATTATTAACCAAATCAGTTTATTATGCATGAAGGAATCCCTTGCCTCGGTCTCTCTCTGCAGACACAAACCCAACATTAAATACATGACTTGGCAGGAATTCAGCATAGTTCACCATTGTTGCACATGCTTTAATAAAATGATAGATATATTTACAAGCGACTTCTTTCCCAAATTTGAACATTCCCCGATCCCACCCCACAGCACTTTCAACATTCCTTTTGAAATTCACCCACATTTTAAAAAAAATAAAATAAAAATAAAAACATGGGGCTTTTGGCCAATACAACACAGAAATATATGGAGTTCATCATTAACTACATAAATATGGCAGTAACACGGAGGTCTATATATGTACACATACAAGGTTGTGATGTGGGGAGTCTCTCTCAGACCAGAGCATGCCTTCATCTGATACCTCTAAAGCAGACTGCTCTTAGAACACCTCCAAGATAAGACTTAAAAAAGGGAAGGTACAATAGTTTATACAAATCTCCCACTTATTTTTCTTTTTAGACTGCGTCAGGATTTTAAGTAGTATAAAACAAAATAAGGGCACATTAATACTTTGACCATTTCATGTCCAGGGGATTGTACAGACATCTAGTAGTGTGGTGAGATAGATGGTTGATTGATTAGAACTGTCTGCCAGCTGACCTTCCCTTTGTATTCTTACCCAATCAAACCAATCTGAGTGGTTCTAAATATGCTTACTACCCCCCCCCCCCCCCCCCCCCCCCCCCCCCCCCCCCCCACCCCACACACACACTAATAGAATCACATGGAACCCCACAAACAGAACGAGATGTTGACAGAGAGAACCTAGTAGTGTACACACTACCAACACAGGAACATATAACTCACCTCCCATTGCCTTTGGTTAGGCCACAGCACTGCCTTTTCAATTGGGAAAAGTTAAACAAATGTTTTTTTCTTCAACAAAAGTCCCACAGGCAATCGATTAATTGATTGATAAGGTTCAAATCGAATGCTAAAGCAGTTGAGGGGAGGGATAAGAACAAAACTAAAAGCTCTCCCTTTCCACCCAGTCTTCTCTGACCCATCACAACCTCTCAGCTTGACAACCACTCTGTTTCTGTTTACATGAAGAGAACCGTGACATCACAAGGAAAAGTCTAGCATTCTAGCAATGTTTTCTTTCTTTTCCTTTTTCAGATATTCTAACAGCACAAAACCCAGACAAGTTCATGTCCTTCAAATCCCCCTGAAACAGTTTGTCAACATTGGTTTCTGTTGGTGGTGATCTGTATGGTGGAGGGGAGGAGTCAGTCCAGAGCCCGCCCACTGGACCATCCAATCAGAGGAGGAAGAATGGCTGGGGAGGGAAGGCGGGGGAGAGAGGAGGGCGGGGAAGGGGCAGGCGGGCGCTGGCAGCTGTTTGGGTCCTGGCTTTGGTTGGTGGTGTGAACAGAACAGGGCAACAGTTCAGTCATGTTTCAGGTGGTCCTTGATGTCCTCTTCATCCGTGTATTCTGAAGGCTCATCCCCGGGCTTTAATAGCCGACCAACATAATCATATTTTTCTGTAATGCGAGATCACAGGGGTCAAATCAAACTGCACTCTGAATCCTCATCTTCAATGGGCTTCAATATAGCCATACATATATATCTTTATAGCCTACATATATCTTTATATCCATACATATCCTACATACAGTACTAGTCAAAAGTTTGGATGCACCTACTCATTCAAAGGTTTTTCTTTATTTTTACTATTTTCAACATTGTAGAATAATAGTGAMGACATCAAACTATGAAATAACACATGAAATCATGCAGTTACCACAAACATGGCATTCTCTCAACCAGCTTCACCTGGATTGCTTTTCCAACAGTCTTGAAGGAGTTCCCACATATGCTGAGCACTTGTTGGCTGCTTTTCCTTCACTCTGCGGTCCAACTCATCCCAAACCATCTCAATTGGGTTGAGGTTGCCCGATTGTGGAGGCCAGGGCATCTGATGCAGCACTCCATCCCTCTCCTTCTTGGTCAATTAGCACTTACATGCTGGAGGTGTGTTGGTTTGTTGTCCTGCTGAAAAACAAATGATAGTCCCACTAAGCACAAACCAGATGGGATGGCGTATCGCTGCAAAATGCTGTGGTAGCCATGCTGGTTAATTGTGCCTTGAATTCTAAATAAATCACAGAGAGTCACCATCAAAGCACCCCCATACCACCTCCTCCATGCTTCACGGTGGGAATCAACACATGCGGAGATCATCTGTTCACCTACTATTCCGTCTCACAAAGACACGGCGGTTGGAACCAAACATCTCAAATTTGGACTTATCAGACATAGACATTTCCACAGGTTTAATGTCCATTGATCGTGTTTTCTTGGCCCAAGCATGTCTTCTTTCTTATTGGTGTTCTTTAGGTAGTTGGTTTCTTTGCAGCAATTCGACCATGAAGCCTGATTCATGCAGTCTCCTCTGAAAGTTGATGTTGAGATGTGTCTGTTACTTGAACTCTGTGAAGCATTTATTTGGGCTGCAATCGGACGCTAGTAACTCTAATGAACGTATTCTCTGCAGCAGAGGTAACTCTGGGTCTTCTTTTTCCTGTGGCGGTCCTTACTAGAGCCAGTTTCATCATAGCACTTCATGGTTTTTGCAACCGGACATTTTCTGGATTGACTGACCTTCATGTCTTAAAGTATTGATGGACGTGTCGTTTCTGTTTGTTTATTTGAGCTGTTCTTGCCATAATATGGACTTGGTCATTTTTACCAAATAAGGCTATCTTCTGTATACCAACCCTACTTGTCACAACACAACTGAAATGGCTCAAACGCATTAAGGAAAGAAATTCCACAAATTAACTTTTTAACATTCCAGGTGACTACCTCATGAAGCTGGTTGAGAGAATACCAAGAGTGTGCAAAACTGTCATCAAGGCAAAGGGTGGCTACTTTGAAGAATCTCAAATATAAAATATATTTTGAATTGTTTAACATTTTCTGGTTACTACATGATTCCATGTGTTATTTCATTGTTTGATGTCTTCACTATTATTCTACAATGTAGAAAATAGTCAAAAATAAAGAAAAACCGTTGAATGAGTAGGTGTCCAAACACTTTGACTGGTACTGTATAGTTCATTTCCTTTATAACATACCCATGAACTGCATCTCCCACTCTCTGACTGACTCCATCTGAACAGCGTTGAGGTCTGACAGGTTCATATACTCCTCCTCAGGGCATCTTTCTCCAAACAGAACGTGGCCAGACCCCTCGATGCATCCCGGCCCGCAAAGATACCATATGGACCGTCTGTAGGGAGAGAGACAGTTCAGTAAACAGAATCTACTCCTACTGCATCTAACTGTATGGTTCAGTTCTAGAAAGACCGTCTGTAGGGAGAGAGACAGTTCAGTAAACAGAATATGGTTCTACTAAAGAAATGACACGCGGCGACCCACGTGACTCCACACACGTGGATGCGGCGACCCACGTATCCCCGCGCGCGAGGCGACCCACGTATCCCCACGCGCGCGGCGACCCACGTATCCCCACGCGCGCGCGGAAGCAGGGACCCACATGACTAGAAACGCTGGCTTGTTAAAAAGAGGTTAGCTAAAAGAAAATTGCAACTTCATTAGTTCTCATATGCACGCTATTTGAATGCACAACTTCCMACATKCTTCCTCGTCAATTTGCTACRCCCCCACCAGAGAGCTAAAGTTAGCTAGACTAGCTAGCCTAACTAAAACTGCTGGTGAAAAACTCAGTGATGGAGCCTTCCTGAAAGGAGATCGAGACCACTCTGCCACATAGTAACAACCAATTTAGGGATTGAATTGAAATAGTAGCAACTTGAAGCATTTCAAGCCTTTGTGCGAGGGGAGGATGTATTGGCAGACTTGACAAAAGCCTCCTTTACCAGTTAGCTAGCTAGTTTTAATCTTCAAGAGGCTAGGTAAAAAGCCTCAAATTCTGGCCTTCGTGTCCCTGTTAAAGTCTATGGTCGACCGATGACCAAATCCACGATGCAACAGCCCTGGGTCTCAGAACGGTGGTTGTGGAGAAAGACAAGAACGCTATACGGGAGAGTGCGTGAGACCTTGTCTTTGGAAGTCCGGAGAGCTGGTTGGGGAAGACCGGGAGAGAGGTGTTGGCCTCAGTCCTATAGAGCTCCAAAATCATCTGAATCGTTGTGGATGAAGTTCATATGACCTACATATGGTATGGCAGTTACATTTACATTTTAATTTAAGTCATTTAGCAGACGCTCTTATCCAGAGCGACTTACAAATTGGGTGCATTTCACCTTATGAAATCCAGTGGAACAACCACTTTACAATAGTGCATCTAACTCTTTTGAGGGGGAGGGGTGGGGTTAGGAGGATTACTTATCTCTAGGTATTCTTAAAGAGGTGGGGTTTAAGGTGTCTCCGGAAGGTGGTGATTGACTCCGCTGACCCTGGCGTCGTGAGGGAGTTTTGTTCCACCATTGGGGTGCCGAGGCAGCGGAACAGTTTTGACTGGGCTGAGCGGGAAACTGTACTTCCTCAGAGGTAGGGAGGCGAGCAGGCAGAGGTGGATGAACGAGTTGCACTTGATTTGGGTGTAGGGCTGATTCAGAGCTGAAGGTAGGAGGTGCCGTTCCCCTCACAGCTCCGTAGGAAGCACATGGGTCCTTAGTACGGATGCGAGATTCAACTGAAGCCAGTGGAGAAGAGCGGAGGAGCGGGGTGACCGTGAGAAGAACTTGGGAAGGTTGAAACACCCAGACGGGCTGCGAGCGTTCTGGGATGAGTTGTGGGGTTTAATTGGCACAGGCAGGGAAGCCCAGCCAACAGGAGTTGCAATATTCAGACGGGCGATGACAAGTGCTGGAATTTAGGACCTGCGCGCGCTTCCTGTGTGATGGCAGGGGTCGTACTCTGGAATGTTTGTAGAGCATGAACCTACAGGAACGGGTCACCGCTTGATGTGAGTTGAGAACGACAGGGTGTTGGTCCAGGATCACGAAGGTTTCTTAGCGCTCTGGGAGGAGGAACAATGGAGTTGTCAACCGTGAGGGAAGATCATGGAACGGGCAGTCCTTCCCCCGGCGTAGAAGAGCAGCTCGTCTTGCCGAGGTTCGCTTGAGGTGGTGAATCCGTCATCCACATGATTGTCTGCCAGACATGCAGAGATGGCGATTCGCCACCTGCTTATCAGAGGGGGGAAAGGAGAAGATTACTTGTGTGTCGTCTGCAATAGCAATGATAGGAGAGGCCCATGTGAGGATATGACAGCGCCAAGTGACTTGGTGGTATAGGAGAATAGGAAGGGCTAGAACAGAGCCTGGGGGACACCAGTGGTGAGAGCACGTTGTGGGAGACAGATTCTCGACCACGCCACCTGGTAAGGAGCGACCTGTTCAGGTAGGACGCAATCCAAGCGTGCGGCCGCGCCGGCAGAATGCCCAGCTCGGAGAGGGTGGACGAGGAGGATCTGTATGGTTCAAGTATCAAAGGCAGCCGATAGGTCTAGAAGGATGAGAGCAGAGGAGAGAGGTTTAGCTTTAGCAGTGCGGAGCGGCCTCCGTGACACAGAGAAAGCAGTCTCAGGTTGAATGACTAGTCTTGAAACTGAACTGATTTGGATCAAGCCAGGTCATTCTCGCAGAGAGATAGCAGGAGAAGTGGCAAGGAGGCCACGTTAAAGAGTTTCTGCGAGAGAAAAAGAAAGAAGGGATACTGGTCTGTATTGTCTGACATGGAGGGACTCGAGTTGTAGGTTTTTTTCAAAGGGGTGCAACTCTCGCTCTCTTGAAGACGGAAGGGAGTAGCCAGCGGTCAAGGCTGAGTTGATGAGCAAAGGTGAGGTTAAGGGAGAAGGTCTCCGGAAAATGGTCTGGAGAAGAGAGGAGGGGATAGGGTCAAGGGGAGGTTGTTTGGG
>NW_019945621.1:0-30157 GCF_002910315.2 Salvelinus sp. IW2-2015 | reverse complement strand
GGGCTGACCCACCAAGTTGGTGACGAGCACGTTGTGGGAGACAGATTCTGACCACGGCCACCTGGTAAGGAAGCGACCTGTTGTCAAGGTAGGACGCAATCCCCAAGCGTGGGCCGCGCGGCAGATGCCCAGCTCGGAGAGGGTGGCGAGGAGGATCTGATTGGTCAGTATCAAAGGCAGCCGATAGGTACTAGAAGGATGAGAGCAGAGGAGAGAGGTTAGCTTTAGCAGTGCGGAGCGCCTCGTGACACAGAGAAAGCAGTCTCAGGTTGAATGACTAGTCTTGAAACCTGACTGATTTGGATCAAGAAGGTCATTTCTCGAGAAGAAGATAGCAGGAGAGTGGCCAAGGAGGCACGTTAAATGAGTTTCTGGAGAGAAAAAGAAAGAAGGGATACTGCGTCTGTAGTTGTCTGACATGGAGGGATGAGTTGTAGGTTTTTTTCAGAAGGGGTGCAACTCTCGCTCTCTTGAAGACGGAAGGGACGTAGCCAGCGGTCAAGGATGAGTTGATGAGCGAAGGTGAGGTTAAGGGAGAAGCGTCTCCGGAAAATGGTCTGGAGAAGAGAGGAGGGGCATAGGGTCAACGGGCAGGTTGCTTGGCGCGCGACACCGGGCCGTCACAAGACGCCGAGATTTCATCTGGAGAGAGAGCGGGAGAAAGAGGTGCAAAGCACAGGGTAGGGCAGTGTGCAGCAGAACAGCGGTGTCGTTTGACCTTAAGCAAAACGAGGATCGGTATGTCGTTCGACCTTCTTTTCAAAAGGTTGACGAAGTCATCCGCAGGAGGGAGGAGGGGGAGGAGGGGGCAAGGAGGATTCAGGAAGGAGGAGAAGTGTGCAAAGAGCGTTCCAGGGTTAGAGGCAGATGCTTGAGAATTTAGAGTGGTATAAAGTGGCTATTAGCAGCAGAGACAGAAGGGAGAAAGTCGAAGAGGAGTGAGTGAAAGGATGCCAGCTGTCCGCAGGGAGAGCGAGTTCATTTCCTCCATTTCCGCCTTCGGCTGCCGGAGTCCACGTTCTGTGTGAACTCGCCATGAGTCGCATCGAGCCACGGAGCAAGCGGAGGGGAGGACCGAGCGGCCTGGAGGATAGGGGGACATCAGAGAGTCAAAGCGATCTGCAGAAAGGGCAGGAGAGCGCAGGGTGCAGGAGCAGAATCGAGGAGAGATAGGTTTGGAGAAGGTTTGAGCAGAGGAAGAGATGAAGGATGGAAGAGGAGAGAGTAGCGCGGGAGCAGAGACGCGAAGGTTGGCGGTACCGGCGCAATACGCAATCCGATAGGCAGTGTGGGGAAGGGCTTTAGCATGAGAGCGAGAGGGAAAAGGATACTCAAGGTAGTGGTCGGAGACTTGGAGGGAGTTGCAGTGAGATTAGTGAAGGAACTAGCATCCTGAGTAAAAGATGAGGTCAAGCGTTACTGGCCCTGCCCTTGTGAGTAGGCGGGGAAGGTGAGAGCGGTGGAGGTCAAAGAGGAGAAGGAGTTGGGAAAGAAGGAGGCAGAGAGCACACTGAGTCCAAAAGGTAGACGTGGGAGAGGTTAAAGTCACCCAGTTGACTGTGAGAGGCTCAGTCCTCCTCGGAAAGAGAGGCTTATTAGGGTCAAGCTCATTGATGAACTCTCCTAAGGCGAACCTGGAGGTGCGATAACTGATAAGGATGTTTAAGCTTTGAAAGGGCTGGCTCAACTGTGCACGCATGAATCTCAAACGGAGGCGCATAGACAGATGGGTCAGGGGAGAAAGAAGAGAAATGGTCCACTTGGGAGAGAGAGGATCCAGTTGCCACCGCCGCTGACCAGAAGCTCTCGGGCGTGTGCCGAGAACCCGTCGGGCAGACGAGGCTGAGAGAGTAGGAGTAGCAGTGTTGTCAGTGGCTAATCATGTTTCCGTCAGTGCCAACAAGTCGAAGGGACTAGGCGGACGGCATAGGCTTGCAGATGCTAACTCTGCTTGTTGGCGCAGATCGCAGTTCCAGAAGGCTGCGGAGCCTGGAACTCCACGTGGGTCGTCGCGCGCCTCGGAACCAGCCAGGTCTAAGAATGGCGGCGGCCATCGGCGGTGTGAAGCGTTTTGTAATGGTCTGTGCGCAGCGACGCCGGAATTGCGACTGCACGCTCCACACGGAAACGGAAACTGCTAACCTTGTGGAGGTAGCGCATGAGTGGAGACCGACATTTACCAAAAGCCCTAAGAAGAACAGAAAAGGGAGAGATTCATATTATTATATGTCGTCATCACTACACCACCTGCGCAGAATACACCCGACCAGGCCGTGAAATCTCCGCTCACTAGTTTAGCAGTCATTCTGATCTCGTTCCCAATGATCAATGCTTTAGTTTATTATTGTTGCTGTCCAGTGCTTCTGAAGTGTGGTTAGGGTCCACGTTTTTCTGTGCAATAGCCTTTTGATTTGAACATTTGAAATGTTTTGGTTTGTGTACGAGGCTATTTGATTTAATTTATATACAGTACCAGTCAAAAGTTTGGACACCTCTCATTCAAGGGCTTTATGAGCACTTCTATCACTGTATTTAGTAGAGGTCGACCGATTATGATTTTTCAATGCCGATACCGATTATTGGAGGACCATTAAAAGTCGATACCGATTAATCGGGCGATTTTTTTTTTTTTTTTTGTAATAATGACAATTACAACAATACTGAATGAACACTTATTTTGACTTAATATAATACATCAATAAAAATCATTTAGCCTCAAATAAATATTGAAACATGTTCAATTTGGTTAAATAATGCAAAAACAAGTGTTGGAGAAGAAAGTAAAAATGCAATATGTGTCATGTAAGAAAGCTAACGTTTAAGTTCCTGTGCTCAGAACATGAGAACATATGAAAGCTGGTGGTCCTTTTAACATGAGTCTTCAATATTCCCAGGTAAGAAGTTTTAGGTTGTAGTTATTATTAGGACTATTTCTCTCTACATTTGTATTTTCATTAACCTTTGACTATTGGATGTTCTTATAGGCACTTTAGTATTGCCAGTGTAACAGTATAGCTTCCGTCCCTCTCCTCGCTCCTACCTGGGCTCGAACCAGGAACACATCGACAACAGCCACCCTCGAAGCAGCGTTACCCATCGCTCCACAAAAGCTGCGGCCTTGCAGAGCATGGGGAACAACCACCTCAAGTCTCAGAGCGAGTGACGTTTGAAAAGCTATTAGCGCCACCCCGCTAACTAGCTAGCCATTTCACATCGGTTACACCAGCCTCATCTCAGGAGTTGATAGGCTTGAAGTCATAAACAGCAGAGCTGCTGGCAAAACGCACGAAAGTGCTGTTTGAATGAATGCTTACGAGCATGCTGGTGCCTACCATCGCTCAGTCAGACTGCTCTATCAAATCATAGACTTAATTATAACATAATAACACAAGAAATACGAGCCTTAGGTCATTATATGGTCGAATCCGGAAACTATCATCTCGAAACAAAACATTTATTATTTTCAGTGAAATACGGAACTGTTACGTATTTATCTAACGGGTGGCATCCATAAGTCTAAATATTCCTGTTACATTGCACAACCTTCAATGTTATGTCATAATTACGTAGAATTCTGGCAAATTAGGCGGCCCAAACTGTTGCATATACACTGGACTCTGCGTGCAATGAACGCAAGAGAAGTGACACCAATTTCACCTGGTTAATATTTGCCTGCTAACCTGGATTTCTTTTAGCTAAATAGTGCAGGTTTAAAAATATATACTTCTGTGTATTGATTTTAAGAAAGGCCATTGCTAATTTTAATGCTAGCTAGAAACTACCTTGGCTTACTGCACTTCGCGTGGAGTGCAATGTAATCAGGTGGTTAGAGCGTTGGACTAGTTAACTGTAAGGTTGAATCCCCCGACGTGACAAGGTAAAAAATCTGTCGTCTGCCCCTGAACACAGGCAGTTAACCCACCGTTCCTAGGACGTCATTTGAAATAAGATTGTGTTCTTAACTGACTTGCCAAGTTAAATAAAGGTGAAAGATAAAAAAATACAGATTTCCGATTGTTATGAATACTTGAAATCGGCCCTAATTAATCTGGTCGACCTCTAGTATTTAGCGCCGTACTTAACGGTCCATCACTGTATTTAGCTACTTAACGGTCCATCACTGTATTTAGCCTACTAACTCCATCACTGTATTTAGGCTACTAACGGTCCATCACTGTATTTAGCTACTTAACGGTCCATCACTGTATTTAGCTACTTAACGGTTCCATCACTGTATTTAGTCTACTTAACGGTCCATCACTGTATTTAGTCTACTTAACGGTCCATCACTGTATTTGGCTACTTAACGGTCCATCACTGTATTTAGCCTACTTAACGGTACCATCACTTTATTTAGGCTCTACTTAACGGTCCATCACTGATTTAGTCTACTTAACGTCCATCACTGTATTTTAGTCTACTTAACGGTCCATCACTGTATTTAGTCTACTTAACGGTCCATCACTGCTATTTAGCTACTTAATCTCCATCACTGTATTTAGGCACTTAACGGTCCATCCACTGTATTTAGGCTACTTAACGGTCCATCCCTGTATTTAGGCTACTTAATTCTTCCTCACTGTATTTAGGCTTACTTAACGGTCCATCACTGTATTTAGGCTACTTAACGGTCCATCACGCTATTTAGTCTACTTAATTCGTCCATCACTGTATTTAGGCTACTTAACGGTCATCCTGTATTTAGCCTACTAAGCTCCATCACTGTATTTAGGCCTAACGTTAACTGATGTATCATCACTGTATTTAGCTACTTAACGTATACGACTATTACGTCCATCACTGTATTTAGTACTTAAGTCCATACTGTATTTAGGCTACTTAACGGTCCATCCTGTATTTAGCCTACTTAATTCTCCATCCACTGTATTTAGGCATCTTAACGGCTCCATCACTGTATTTAGGCTACTTAACGGTCCATCACTTATTTAGTCTACTTAACGGTCCATCACTGTATTTAGGCTACTTAACGGTCCATCACTGTATTTAGCCTACTTAATGTCTTAAAGGCCTATCATGGACACAAACACTTCTTACTCATTACATTTGTACAAATACAAAACTTCCAATCATTCACTGGTGTGTCATCACTATAATATTCCATTCGACATTACATGTATCCATTACAGTGCCATTCTATATTGTTGAAGTACAGTTCTAGGTCATTCAGACATTACATGTATCCATTACAGTGCCATTCTATATTGTTGAAGTACAGTTCTAGGTCATATGTTTAACTGTAATAATTCAAAAAGGTAGCATAGCTAAAAATCTGTTCAAATCAAAAGACCTGATTAATATGACATCAACAACGCAGCCACATCCCCGTTCCCCGGTGCAGACACATTCAGAAATCAAAATATGGTTTTCAAAGATGCAATACTCATGATCATTTTAAGGAGAACAAAAACAAATTTGCCTACATTTGAACACCACCACAGAAGCTTTGGGTATCTTCCCAATTAAGTAGCCTAGTTTTGTTGTTGGCTACTTGAAGAGAACTAGAGCCCATCACTCGCAGCTCACCTCTTCCAATGCATTGTGGGAAAGTGCACATCTAATCCTACTAGATGAAGAGCAGAGGTGAGTACAACATCCTGGCATTTAAACCATACTAGATGAAATGTTGCATACTATAAAACATTTATTTTGGCATAGTGAGAATGCGTCATGCGCAACTGTGTTGTTTGCCGCTATTGGTTGATTTTGGTTGGCTCCTCCCCATATCTGATTATCATCTGTTGTCATACACATTTAGGCTTTGACATCAGGCATTTAAAGTATACTTGATTTTTAAAATGTCACATTTAAACAAAATTATTTTGCATACTCGAACGGCCTACTATTTAGGACGCAAGTGTGGGTATTCGGACACGGCCAGAGAGAGTGATAAGAATATATAGTCTGGTTCAGGAAGGGAATGTCTATAGAAGGTGTTCCTCAAGTACTGCAAGAAGTAGTGCCAGAGGTGGTTTGACTTAACATCAGAAGCTCCTGTAGGTGTCTGTGGCGATGTCTGCCCACTTGCCCTTCAGCACAGGCATCATGACCCCCAGCACGGCCTGAACATTGAAACACCCCTCTCTCGCTCTTCTCTCCACTTGTCCTGCTGTAGGACACAGAGAAGATGAAGGTAGTACCTGCAAGAGGACGTTGTGGATGACAACGGAAAAGCTCCGAGACCCAAGCCAGCCGCCACTGACATAACAGGTGTGCCACAAATGACTTGGCTGGCTAGGCTACCTAGACCTTTTCATTCCAAATTATTGACTGAAATTAACCTAACATAGTGACGACATATAACATATTGAATTTGGCCTTTACTACAATAGCCCATAAACGCATTGAACAACACATTCAGAAATGGCAAAAAAGACAGTCAAAAAATAAGTTTAAGTGTCAGTCCTATATATAGGAGATAAGAAAACACATATTTCCTGAGTTTTCTGGACACAATTAACCCCTTATTTTTGCTGGCACAAAACTACTTCCATTAGTTTGTATGGGTTACCTTCATACAGGTCCCGTGACACTTGTAAAGCAAAACAAAGAACACCATCGTGTTCGTCAGAGTCTCCCCTTTCCATAGAGTGGTCACAATAGTTTGTAGGTCAAACTACTCGGATGCAACAGACGTTTGTGTGAGAAGACCGATTTCCAGGATGTCTCTAGCTCTGCCACCTTTCACCACAGATGTGATGTCTCATGGTCTGACAAACGCCACTCTAGCTCTGCCACCTTTCACCACAGATGTGATGTCTCTTGGTCTGACAAACACCACTCTAGCTCTGCCACCTTTCACCACAGATGTGATGTCTCTTGGTCTGACAAACACCACTCTAGCTCTGCCACCTTTCACCACAGATGTGGAAGACCGACATCGGCGGATGGGGTGGATTGACACGCAGCCCATGAAGATATCTCTAGCTTAAACTGATGGATTTTGATGGGGATTTTTTTAAATGTTACTTAGATTGACGCATGGGTGTGTCAATAGACTCAAGGATTAATTGATGGAAATTCTAGTGCATGACATGTGACCGTCATGCTTATCGGTCTAAAGGTTAATTTGCATAATATAGTGGAATTTACTTGGCGTGTGTGTATTTTGATTAGTCTACATAATGACKATCTTAATAACACATCACACAGCCTATTTTGAGCAGGATTTCTCTTGCAGCTCCTCAGCTGGTTGCTGCTGGAGKAAATGTCCATGTATAAGCCCATTCATTGCATAACAATGCTAAATGTAATCGTGTGTTAAAAACAGTTTTGGTGCTACTCCTGCTATTTTTATTTCTCAACTGGTAGCCTAATTGAAGCGTGCCTCACATTCACGTGAATGCAATAGGCTATCAGCCCATCCACACCACTTCACAATGTGAGCTGGAGGAAGTATGCATTTTGAAAACATAGGCCGACTTGTTTGAAACCTGCATGTTTTACTCGATATTACGAGGCATGTCTTGTCTTGCTTCAAAGTAGCCTATAGGCAAATCCCACCATGGAAACATGGAGTCAATATTATTAGAAACACTTCCAAGGTTGGGGAAGCTTTTTATCCTACCATTTCTATCGATCTGTAGTTACGATTTTCAAATCAGCATTTTCGTGGAAGTTTCGTTTCGCAAAATCACTGTCACATTGTTAATCATAAAAATCAGAATTAAATATAAAATCTAAAAAGATAAAATTAAACTAATGCGAGATCAGCCTCTGCCATATAGACACATTGATACACTGGAGGTTAAAGAAATGAGCGCATAAATACACTAGAGCCATCATTCTGGAGACACACACCATATCTCCACCACACCCCTCCTCATTCTGGCATTACCACAGCACCATATCTCCACCACACCCTCCTCATTCTGGAGACACACACCATATCTCCACCACACCCCTCCTCATTCTGGAGACAACACACCATATCTCCACACACCCCCCCTCATTCTGGATACACACACCCATATCTCCACCACACCCCTCCTCATTCTGGAGACACACACCATCATCTCACCACACCCCTCCTCATTCTGGAGACACACACATATCTCTTCACCACAACCCTCCTCATTCTGGAGACACACACCCATATCTCCACCACCACCCTCCTCATTCTGGAACACACCATATCTCACCACACCCCTCCTATTCTGGAACACACACCATATCTCCACCACACCTCCTCCTCATTCTGGAGACACACCCATATCTCCACCACACCCCTCCTCATTCTGGAGCACACACACCATATCTCACACCAACCCCTCCTCATTCTGGAGAACAACACCATATCTCAACCACACCCCTCCTCATTCTGGAGACACACACCATCTCCACCACACCCCTCCTCATTCTGGAGGACACACACCATTATTCTCCACCACACACCCTCCTCATTCTGGAGATACACACACTAATCTCCACCACACCCTCCTTCATTCTGGAGACCAACCATATCTCCACCACACCGCCTCGCTGCGATTCTGGAGACAACATATCTCACAACAGGGGCACCCTTGGCCATTCTGAGTTACAAGCATATCTCCACCTACAGGAAGCTGTGGTGTTGGTATAGATAGGAGAGTGTGTGGTTTTCAGTGCCTTCCCGGATGATCTGGGAGAGCTACACTACCGATTATTGCGTCAACCAATGCTCTGCGTGCATGTGCTCGTTGGAGAGGACACACCATAGTACTACGCAGCACGCGCGTTGCCCATTGCTGGAGATAGATGATAGTGCGGGTGTGCACTCATTAAATATTCAGCTAACACAGCCCCTGCAGCTCGATCTGATGAGTAGCTATCATCGCTATTCTGTACCACAACGCGTTTCCTTTGCCTCTATTTCTGGAGTAAACACCATATCTCCACCACGGCAGCCCCTCCGTGTGGTGGTTGGTGTGCTCGCTCATTCTGGAGACACACACTCATAAGTCGTTGTTTGATCAGCCACTGACCCTTGCCTCATTCTCGGATACAGCACACCATAGCTCGACCACGGAGGCTTGGCTGGTTGTTGTCCGGCGCTCGCGCTCAGTTTGGTCTGGTAGACATGCATACACCAGATATGCTCCACACCCCCTGCTGCCATTCTGGAGACTAGTAGTGTTCGGCATATTCACACCGCTCCTCGCTCATGGCGGGAGACAGTGTTGTGCGACTACCATATCTCCACACAGCACTTGCCGCGTCTGGGTAGTAAGACTGCGCTTTGTACACGATGACGGGCAGTGTGTGGTGTTAGCTAGCGAGGAGGCGTGGTGTGTTATTTCTTCACTCTCTCCAGCGAGTATGCTGGATAGCCATCCGTACCGATGTATCTTCCACTCACATCGTCGCAGCCTGCCTCATGTTTGTCTGTAGTACACTACACCATATCTTCCACCACTACTCCTCTATTCTAGGAGATAACGCACCATATCGTCGCGACCGGACAGCCTGTGTCCTTTCCTCAATTTGTAGACTACAAGGCGGAGCCAGTATTCGTTGTCAGCTGCATCACCCTGTTCCGTCCCTAGAGAGTCTGGGGATGACATGTATCACCTTAATATCTTGCCCACGGCCGCCTCTCAGGTTTGGCTGGTAGATAGGTTTGTCATCAGACTCAGTAGAGAGCTTACCACACCGTTGTTCTTCTCTCATCTGTTGTAACATCACAGCACCATGAGTCGTCTCCACGATGTTGTCTTGTGGAGGTGTGTGTTCTTTTGTGCGGGGTGTGTGTTGTGTACCTCCTCCGTGTTCATTCCTGGAGACACACACCATATCTCTCCTACCAACGACTTCGTGCCCGTCCTCATTCTTGTGAGATCATCACACCATATTCGTCCACCACACCGCCTTCGCTCTCATTGCTGGAGACAAGGACGATGTGTGTTTTTCATATCTCAACCTACACCCCTCCCTCATTCTGGAGACACACACGCATATCTTCCACCACAGCCCCTCCCCTTCTTCTTGTCTCAACATTTTAAATGATACTCTAGACACATTATCTTCATATTTTAGATGCTTTTCACTGACAGCAGCAACTCAATCAGCTAGACGTATTGCCACGCACGCTGGCCGAATTGTGGGATTCCCAAATAGGCATAGGCCTACAAGCTTGTGATTGAAACAATACACAGCTATTTGAATTTTTTGGTATGCTAATGAGCCTCGATTCCTCTGTGGCTAATTCATGTATTTTGAATGATTTTATTCATTTCAGTATAGACAGGAGCAATTATATAATTTTCGCAAATGTATTTCAATTTACCTAGCATATTGGACGTACCAGCTATGAAAGACTTGCTCATATGCCATCTCTCTCCTGTTCTATTGGTTTTCATATCAACTTTCTTCCGTTGTCCAGAAGCACAATCCTAGTCATATTAGCAACCCATCCTAGTTGTTGCATCTTTAGAAAGAGGGAGAATCTACATTTCTAACAGAGATTTTCATCTCTGTCACATATAGAACCACTGTCATCAGGTGCGCTGTTGAGAATGGAGTTTTGCCTCAAATCGCATTCATTACGAATCGCTTCATTACAGGAGTTGCATGTTCTGTTAAGATAAATTACTATACTCTGATTTCTGATTTCATACTCTGTGATTTCTGATTTCATACTCTGTGATTTCTGWTTTCATACTCTGTGATGTGATTTCTGTCATTCTGAGCACCATGGGTGGACACCCTAATGGGTTACACAACCAATGCATAGGGGTCTGGTATATTTCTCAAATGGCCGGTCACATTGTCCGGCAGGACATTTTCCTAAAGGAAACCCTGCTTGGGTCTCAATTTGGAAAAACTCATAGCCCACTGTGAGTGTTTTACAATGTTATGGTTGGAAAACTGTCCCATAGACATCTAAAAATGAATTTTCACTATTTACAGGAGTTGAACTATCCAGAATCATGCTACTATGAGGCTGAACAAGAATTGTCCCACTGCACCAGGCTAGAGGGATGAAAGACAGCTACACTCTAYAGCACATCATGGAGGGMCGGGTCTGCGTAACCACATCCATAAACCCCCACTGGGAGTAAAAGATCTTAGTGGCCCCCCCCTCTTCATACCGGAGATACATTTTTGATTTGTGCAATTCTAAGATGTTTGCMGTTTTCAATATGATAGGAGTGAGGCTAACTAACAAAATCAATAGGTATTTTTTGGGTCAGACAGATCTATTCAGGTTTAGGGTACTTCATGTTCATGCATTGCAAAATTGGGGGGCAGGGAGGAAACATGCCAGAAGTGAACATGGGAGGTACAGTAGTAGCTAGCTAGAATGCATGGGGGACTCACATCATTGACTTACTATGTATACAGAGTACATCCAAGAAGGAACATGATTACCGTCAGTGGAGTAAGGAAATGTTCAGCCTATAGTTAGCTAACTAGTTCATTTATAACTAAAACATACATTTGGCTAGCTAGCCAATTTCAAGTTGATAGCAAACAAGCTAAAGTTTATTAGCTGGCTTTCTATAGGCTGATCAATGCTAGCTAACGTTAGTTGCTACTTGCTAGCCACACGATCGTAATGTTTAACAGGTTGCAGTTGTCTAATATGTCCCCCGTTTTAGTGTAGAAAATGTGAGTGGTGATTTATGCGCCCTATTCGTGATGTTAGCTGCAAACAATAGAACATGATTCATTCAATTCAAAACGCAGATATCCAACCACCATATGGTCTTGAAGTCTGAGGGCACATTATCGTTGCTTCATGCCGACATGGACGTAGAGAAGCTGGTGTTAGCAAGACTAGCACAGTACAGATAGAGCACCAAACACTTGTCATATSCTCAGAAAGAATCATAACTGCTCGGCCTCTGACCACCAGGCACTACAGAGGGTAGTGCGAGCGGCCCAGTACATCMCTGGGGCTAAGCTTGCTGCCATCCAGGACCTCAATACCAGGCAGTGTCAGAGGAAGGCTCTAAAAATTGTCAAAGACTCCAGCYACCCTAGTCATAGACTGTTCTCTCTGCTACCGCACAGCAAGCGGTACCACAGCGCCAAGTCTAGGTCCACGAGGCTTCTTAACAGCTTCTAACCCCAAGCAATAAGACTCCTGAACAGCTAATCAGATGGCTACCCAGACTATTTGCACTGTACACCCAACTCCCTATTTTACTCTGATGCTACTCTGTTTATTATCTATGCATAGTCACTTTCACTCTACCTACATGTACATATAACCTCAACTAACCAGTGCCCCCGCATATTGACTCTGTAGCGTTACCCCCTGTATATAGCCTCACTACAGTTATTTTTCTGCTGCTCTTTAATTATGTTATTTTTTTACTTATCTATTTTTAACTTAACTTATTTTTCTTAAAACTGCATTGTTGGTTAAGGGCTTGTAAGTAAGCATTTCACTGTAAGGTATACAGCTGTTGTATTCGGCGCATAAAACGAATACAATTATATTTTTTATTTGAATTTCTGATCACCGTGTGAGGACCCAGAGCTACTGGAATGAAAGTTCCATATTTGGGTTGTTGTTAAATAGAAGAGAAACATTACTTCAAAAGTTGTATTTCTACATTTGAGTCATTTAGCAGATATACAGTAGTGGGTAGATACATTTTTCCCCAGTACTGGTCCCGTGCGAATACGAACCCACAACCCTGGCATTACAAGCGCCATGATCTACCAACGGAGYCACACGGGATCCCATGAAGTGATATGCCTTAAAGTTTAAACAATCAGAAATCAATTAAAARCAGGCTTCTGTTTAGAAGAGACACTGCATGCCAGCTGACATTGTTCTTCCAATCTAGTGAGAACTATCTTGGTTGTCTCGCACATGGCAAGGCTAGATAGCCAACGCAAAATAACCAGACAATGTTGTTAGATACATTTTTGGTTAACTTTCCACTCCTACGAGACTAGCTAGCTAGATGAATGATGCAAGTGGATTTATGATCATGATTACATAAGTGAGGTTGATGGGTGGGTCCGCCAGCCAAGTTATTAAAGGGTCCTTCATTGGCCAACAGCATACCTGCCTAGCTAATGTTAGCTAGCAATCTTCCTACAGCTGATCAGCTAGGCCTAGCTCGTATAGGACAAACGATAACGTTAGTTGTTAGTTAACTAGCTGTGTAACTTGATATGATATATAGCAGTAAGATAATTTAGCCAACTGGCAAAGTGGTTTGCCATGGTTTAGCGCTAACGTTAGCTAACACAGGGGCTTGGTTTTTCCGCACGCCTTTGGGGATAACTAGTTAGCTAGCTAACGTWATTTTTCATGGTCCCCGCTTCAGTTAACGCTGATCAGTCTGTCTAGCTAACAATTTAGTTTAGATGTAGCTACATAACAGGTAGCGTRGATAGCTAACCACCTTGTAAACAAGCGTGTCTAACGTTAACGTACTGCTACAAACTAGAAGACACAGACAAACTARCTAGCTGGCTAACAAGCCATGTAAATGCAAAGTGCCAGATTAACTAACGTGCTAAATCAAATCACTAAAATAACTTGCTGTAACTGAGTTAGATAGTTAGCCGAGGCTAACTATTGCGCCCAAATAACCGATGCCATCATCTTTTGTATTAGTCGTCTAGACTGGTACAAGACACAGTAGCTAGCTACAGTGCCTAGCTAACTAGTGTGCTCTTTTCCATTCACGGATTCCTACCTCGACCATAAAACTTTTTGCCGGTGGTAACATCGAATACTTTCATATTAACTGCCATCATGATCCGGGGGTTTTGAAGTCCATCGTATTCCCCAAGTTGCTCCAAAGTGAAATCACGTCTTCTCATCTTTGGAAGAGATGAGGCCTCGCYTGCCTGGGCCGCGTCAGCACCAATCCGTTTACCCCATCGCCGATAAATAACATAGCAGATCGTAACCACTAAAACTAAAATACTTAAATTTAACAGCATCCCGCTAATACTGAACCCGTCAGACTCCTCTGAAGTTCTCTGCCCGCCACTAGTGTCAACTGCTCCACTCGAATTGTCGCCATCGTCCGCCATACTGTTGATAGAGCCTACCCACAAAGACCCGCCCACCTGGGGCTTCTCATCACATATGATTGGCCTGCGTCAATCATTTTGGGAGCTCACGGCGGAGCAGCACAATGACACCAGCAAGACAACAATGGGCTATTTGTTGAAATGATAGCGAAAAGTTGTGTGTTTCTAGGCTAGAGATTAGTTGCACGGAGAAAGCAACGCGCAGTTTCTTAACGGCATAGCCATTTAGAGTAAGGATTAAGTTATTGTGAAATAATATAACAACAATAGCCCAGTTTGTGCCCATGGCCTTTAATAATGTGCATATGCTGAGAATCTTTCTCTCTCGCGAACAATAATTCCTGGTCAATTAGCCTAGTAATATGGGTCAATCTATGTAGCACAAACCCATTACTTYACTACTACACATCCACTAAAACATGGGATCGTTTCAAATCTGGTACTTTTGGATACATGGTCTCTCCTATCATGCCAACCATTTTCTCCTTCCYGCGTCTGACACCCAGGTGGCGACACRCATCTCTGGGTGCCGGCAAATATCTCAGYTTGGATGTTGGCCCACCACCTCAAGCTCAACCTTGACAAGATGCTCTTCCTCCCAGGTAAGGCCTGCCCCCTCAAAAACCAACCWTCATGGTTGACAACTCCATGTTGTCCCCCTCCCAGAGTGCAAAGAACCTTGGCTGACCCAGGACAATACCATGACGTTTTCTGCAAACTTGAAAGCAGTGACTTGCTCCTGCAGGTTCATGCTCTACAGTCTTCAACATCCGTAGAGTACGACCAAAGATTATGGATATACTGATAAGATACACGTCTCCGCCCTAACAATGGGAGTAATTGTCCACAAAGCGGCACAGTGGGATTTCTAGCTCCCACCAATCCTTTCTTTGGATTGGTGGATACATCTCATWATTGTAATCTATTTTTGAATATTCAATAAGGGTTGTTGACGTCAACTTCCGGTATTCAATGGAGAGAAATGCTATGCTACTGTAACAGTATAGCTTCTGTCCCTCTCCTCGCCCCAGGGACCCTCTGCACACATCGACAACAGCCACTCTCGAAGCATTGTTACCCATTGCTCCACAACAGCCGCGGCCCTTGCAGTGCAAGGGGAACAACTACTTCAAGGTCTCAGAGCGAGTGACGTCACCGATTGAAACACTATTAGCGCGCACCCCGCTAACTAGCTAGCCATTTCACATCGGTTACACTACTAGCCTCATGACATGAATATGCATAGCCATCTCGAGACAACTCCAATATAAAGTGTTTTTCCTCAAAGTTGCCCGGATGTCACGTGTCCTACTTATATCAGTACTCTCGTATCAACTTAAGCATYAGGAAACTTCTATTCGATCAAMTAAACTCATACATTTTTTGGAAGACCAAATTTGACATGCTTATCAAATCAAATCAAATGTTATGRGTCACATACACATGGTTAGCAGATGTTAATGYGATTGTAGYGAAATGCTTGTGCTTCTAGTTCTGACCGTGCAGTAATATCTTACATGTAATCTAACAATTTCAAAACAACTACCGTATAYACTCAATTGTAAAGGAATGAATAAGAATATGTACATAAAGATATATGGATGAGCGATGGCCGTGCGGCATAGACAATATGCAGTAGATGGTATAGAATACAGTATTTACATATGAGATGAGTAATGTAGGGTATGTAAACATTATACATTATGTTGATGATATTTTTGGCCTTCCTGTGACATCAGGTGCTGTAGGTATCCTGGAGGGCAGGTAGTTTGCCCCCAGTGATGCGCTGTGCAGACCTCACTACCCTCTGGAGAACCTTACGGTTGAGGGCGGAGCAGTTGCCGTACCAGGCAGTGATACATCCCGACAGGATGCTCTCGATTGTGCATCTGTAAAAATGTGTGAGTGTTTTAGGTGACAAGCCAAATTTCTTCAGTCTTCTGAGGTTGAAGAGGAGCTGTTGTGCCTTCACCATGCTGTCTGTGTGGGTGGACCATTTCAGTTTGTCAGTGATGTGTACGCCGAGGATCTTAAAACTTTCCACCTTCTCCACTGCTGTCCCCTCGATGTGGATAGGGGGTTGCTCCCTCTGCTGTTTCCTGAAGTCCACGATCATGTCCTTTGTTTTGTTGAGTGAGAGGTTATCTTCCTGACACCACACTCCGAGGGCCCTCACCTCCTCCCTGTAGGCTGTCTCGTCGTTGTTGTTAATCAAGCCTAGTGTCGTCTGCAAACTTGATGATTGAGTTGGAAGCGTGCATGGCCACGCAGTCATGGGTGAACAGGGAGTACAGGAGAGGGCTGAGAATGCACCCTTGTGGGGCCCCAGTGTTGAGGATCAGCGGGGTGGAGATGTTGTTTCCTACCTTCACTACCTGGGGGCAGCCCGTCAGAAAGTCCAGGACCCAGTTGCACAGGGCGGGGTCGAGACCCAGAGTCTCGAGCTTAATGACGAGTTTGGAGGGTACTATAGGTGTTAAATGCTGAGCTGTAGTCAATGAACAGCATTCTTACATAGGTATTCCTCTTGTCCAGATGGGATAGGGCAGTGTGCAGTGTGATGGTGATTGCATCGTCTGTGGACCTATTGGGGCAGTAAGCAAATTGGAGTGGGTCTAGGGTATCAGGTAGGGTGGAGGTGATATGATGCTTGACTAGTCTCTCAAAGCACTTCATGATGACAGAAGTGAGTGCAATTTAGTTCAGTGACCTTTCTTGGGAACAGAAACAATGGTGGCCATTTTGAAGCATGTGGGACAACAGACTGGGATAGGGATTGGTTGAATATGTCCGTAAACACACCAGCCATATGGTCTGCGCATGCTCTGAGGACGTGGCTAGGAATGCCGTCTGGGTCGGCAGCCTTGCGAGGGTTAAATGTTTTACTCACGTTGGCCACAGAGAAGGAGAGCCCGCAGGCTTTGGTAGTGGGCCGTGTCAGTGGCACTGTATTGTCCTCAAAGCGAGCAAAGAAGTTGTTTAATTTGTGTGGGAGCAAGACGTCGGTGTCCGCAACGGGGCTAGTTTTCTTTTTGTAATCCGTGATTGACTGTAGACCCTGCCACAAACGTCTCGTGTTTGAGCCGTTTAATTGCGACTCTACTTTGTCTCTATATTGACGCTTTGCTTGTTTGATTGCCTTGGGGAGGGAATAGCTGCACCGTTTTATATTCAGTTGTGTTTCTGATCGCCTTGCCATGATTAAAAGCGGTGGTTTGCACTTTCAGTTTCACGCGAATGCTGCCATCAATCTACGGTTTCTGGTTAGGGAAGGTTTTAATGGTCACAGAGGGAACGACATCTCCGATGCACTTGCTAATAAACTCGCTCACTGAGTCAGYGTATAYGTCAATGTTGTTGTCTGAGGYTATCCGGAACATATCCCAGTCCATGTGATCGAAGCAATCTTGAAGCGTGGAATCCGATTGGTCAGACCAGTGTTGTATTGACCTGAGCACGGGCCTTTCCTGTTTAAGTTTCTGTCTATAGGCTGGGAGCAAGACAATGGAGTCATGGTCAGATTTGCCAAAGGCAGGGCGGGGGTGGGCTTTGTATGCATCACGGAAGTTCGAATAGCAACGATCCAGAAAGCTACCAGCTCTTGTCGCACGTTCGATATGCTGATAGATTTTAGGAAGTATAGTTCTTAGGTTAGCTTTGTTAAAATCCCCAGCTACAATAAAGGCAGCCTCAGGGTGTATGGTTTCCAGTTTACATAGTGTCCAGTGAAGTTCTTTCAGGGGCCGACAAGGGATCTGCTTGGGGGGGTATATACACGGCTGTGACTATAATCGAAGCGAATTCTCTTGGAAGATAATGCAGTCGGCATTTGAATGTAAGGAATTCTAGGTCAGGTGAACAAAAGGACTTGAGTTCCTGTATGTTGTTGTAATTACACCATGAGTCGTTAATCATAAGGCACACCCGCCCTTCTTCTTACCAGAGAGATGTTTGTTTCTGTCGGTGCRATGCGTGACGAAACCGGGTGGCTGTACCGACTCTGACAACATATCMCAAGTGAGCCATGTTTCCGTAAAACAGAGAATATTACAATCTCGGATGTCTCTCTGGAAAGCAACTCGTGCCCAAGATGGCGCAGACAGCGATGGTCGCCTCGCTTCAGGTCCTTAGAAAACTATGCAGTTATTTGTTTTGTTATGTATTMGTTTTTACATTGTTAGCCCAGAAAATCTCAAGTCTTATTACATACAGCCGGGAAGAACTATTGGATATAAAAGCGATGTCAATTTACCATCATTMYGACCAGGAATACGTCTTTCCCGAAGCGGATCCTTTGTTCGGACCTTCAGCCTGGACATGGGATCTAATCCCAGAGGCTGACCCAAAACAACGTCGTCGCCGCAGGAGAGGCAGACGGAGTGGCCTACTGGTCAGACTTAGAAGGCGAGCACACCATCCACCGCTTCTGAGAATATTTCTCACCAATGTCCAATCACTAGATAACAAGGTGGACGAAATTAGGGCACGAGTTGATTTCCAGAGAGACATCAGAGATTGTAACATTCTCTGTTTCACCGATGTTGTGTATATAGTGTGGATGTTGTGTGGGGATGTTGTGTAGATGTTGTGTATATAGTGTGGATGTTGTGTGTGTATAGTGGGGATGTTGTGTATATAGTGTAGATGTTGTGTGTGTATAGTGGGGATGTTGTGTATATAGTGGGGATGTTGTGTATATAGTGTAGATGTTGTGTGGTATAAGTGGGGATGTTGTGTATTAGTGGGATGTTGTGTGTGTGTGTGTTGTATAGTGGGATTGTGTGTGATTATGTGGGGATGTTGTGTGTGTGTGTATAGTGGGGATGTTGTGTGTGATTAGTGGGGATGTTGTGTGTGTATAGTGGGGATGTTTGTGTGTGATAGTGGGGATGTTGTGTGTGTGTATAGTGGGGATGTTGTGTGTGTATAGTGGGGATGTTGTCTGTGTATAGTGGGAGATGTTGTGTGGATGTTGTGTATATGTGTTGATTTGTGTGGATGTTGTGTGTGTATAGTGGGATGTTGTGTGTGTGTGTATAGTGGGGATGTTGTGTGTGTATAGTGGGGATGTTGTGTGTGTATAGTGAGATGTTGTGTGTGTATAGTGGGAGATGTTGTGTGTGTATAGTGTAGATGTTGTGTGTGTATAGTGGGGATGTTGTGTGGATGTGTTGTTGTGTATAGTGTGGATGTTGTGTGGGGAGTTGTGTGGATGTGTTGTGTGTATATAGTGTAGATGTTGTGGGTGTGTGTATAGTGGGGATGTTGTGTGTGTATAGTGGATGTTTGTCTGTGGTATAGTGGGGATGTTGTGTGTGTTAGTGGGGATGTTGTCTGTGTATAGTGGGATGTTGTGTGTGTGTTGTGTATATAGTGTAGATGTTGGTGGGGATGTTGTTGGACGTTGTGTATATAGTGGGGATGTGTGTGTGTGTGTATAGTGGGGATGTTGTGTGTGGTATAGTGGGGATGTTGTCTGTGATAGTGTGGATGTTGTGTATATAGTGTAGATGTTGTGTGTGTATAGTGGGGATGTTGTGTGTGTGTATAGTGGGATGTGTGTGTGTAAGTGGGATGCTGTTGTGTGTATAGTGGGGATGTTGTGTGTGTGTATTAGGTGGGGAATTTGTGGGTGTATAGTGGGGATGTTGTGTGGACGTTGTGTATATAGTGGGGATGTTGTGTGTGTGTGTGTATAGTGGGGATGTTGTGTGTGTATAGTGGGGATGTTGTGTGTGTGTATAGTGGGGATGTTGTGTGTGTGTATAGTGGGGATGTGTGTGTATAGTGGGGATGTTGTTTGTGTGTGTATGTCACTTGTTAAAGAATAATTATTTAGATGTTATTGAGACAATTAAAACATGGATTGAGACCTGGATTAAGGTGTGGATTGAGACGTGGATTAAGGTGTGGATTGAGACATGGATTAAGGCGATTGAGACATGGATTAAGGCGATTGAGACATGGATTAAGGCGATTGAGACATGGATTAAGGCGATTGAGACATGGATTAAGGCGATTGAGACATGGATTAAGGCGATTGAGACGTGGATTAAGGCGATTGAGACGTGGATCCCATTCAGAGGGTGAAGGAGCAAGACACAAGTGCCTTTGAACGGGGTGTGGTAGTATGAACGGGGTGTGGTAGTAGGTGCCAGGCGCACCAGTTTGTGTGAAGAACTGCAACGCTGCTGGGTTTTTCATGCTCATCAGTTTCCCGTGTGTGTTAAGAATATTCCACCMCCCAAAGGACATCCAGCCATCTTGACACAACTGTGGTAAGCATCGGAGTCATCATGGGCCAGCGTCCCTGTGCAACGCTTTTGACACCTTATAAAATCCACGTCATGACAAAATGCGGCTGTTTTGAGGGCAAATGGGGGGGGGGGTAGTGCAATTGCAACTCAATATTAGGAAGGTGTTCTTGATGTTTTCTCAGTGTCCATGCAACATAGTGTCATGTTGCAATGAGAACATAGCATTTAAGAAACAACATCATATGACTCTCTATAAGGGAATACCCCATTAAAGAGCCATGAGGGATGGATGCAGATTAACACAAATATACTTGACTTAATTTATAACCATTGATGCTACACTATCCAAATAAGCAGTGCATGAGGAAGTCCTTTTATGAAAAAAAGCATGTTTTTAAGAACGCAAGTTCCATCGCGCTCAACCTCAAACTGAAAATATGAGTCCAGAAAATGAAAGGTGGTTTGCACACTATAATATACCAAATTTACGCTTTCGTTTTTTTGCTTTTCAGCAGGCAGATGGGAAAACTAACACAAATGTTTTGGTGTCCACCTTCTTCAGTGTACATCTGTTTCTCTTGTTTCAGGCATCAGTTATCTGGGGCGGCAGGTAGCTTAGTGGTTAGAGCGTTGGACTAGTAACCAAAAGGTTGAAAGTTCTAATCCCTGAGCAGACAAGGTAAAAATCTGTTGTTCTGCCCCTGAACAAGGCAGTTAACCCACTGTTCCTAGGCCTTCATTGAAAATAAGATTTTTTTCCTAACTTACTTGCCTAGTTTAAATAAAGGTAAGATTAAAAAAAATCTAGAGTGAGACACAGTTGTGAATGATAGTAATCAACAGGACCAGTGGTACTGTCATGTATACTACCTCTCTGGCCTCTAGGTCATCAGGCTGCTGACTATTCTGCACACCTGTCACCAGTGCCTCATGACACTCACCTGGACTCCATCACCTCCATGAATATCTTCCCTATATCTGTCTCTTTCCTCAGGTGTTGACTCTGTTTTCGTGTTTATTTATTAAAACACTCACTCCCTCCCTGTACTTGCTTCCCGACTCTCAGTGCACTCGTTACAAATACCCGAAGCACCAGGAGAGTGCCGCAATCTCCAGCTACTGTGTCTGTCATTATAGGCTTATTCTTCCCAGAATCCCACAGTGGCATCACTAGTAATTCCAATGATGTATGTATATTTTATATGATGTAGACATATAGCCAGTCACATTTGTAGCCACATTATTTAACACTAACTGGTTGTACACATACTTTTGTGGTCATATGGGGTTATTGAAAATTAGTAGCCTAACATGTCCTCAGTCACATTTGCAACCAAATTRTTTGAACCATTGCAAATATTGTTGTATGTCATTTGTAATTTAGTACTTTTTTGTACATGAAATATGACATTTGTTTCCACCACAAAGTGTACTACTTAATAGTATGCATTGTTTTCAGTATCGGCTTGTGAGCCAGCCAACCAAKTGAACGTGATCACCATGGAGGAGGCAGTTGAGGAGGGGCCGTGATCACTGTGGAGGAGGGGCCTGATCCCAATCAGGGCAGGTAAGCCAGAAAGCTGAGTCCTTAGCAGAAATAACACTGGGACTCCTTCAATCTGCGACAGCAGTAAGCATTAATTCACATAGACAGCATTGCGGATGCCAGCGTAATTGTCAGGAAAAGCCATTATAAAGAGTTGTATTCTCTTTTGAAATTGGAGTTAGTAAGTTAAGAAAATCATAACAATTTCTTGGTAACATTTCCTGTCCACCAATAGCCCACTCAATCTCTACAACAGATGTGCTTCCTTTGAACCACTTCGTTTGAACTCAAATCGTCTGTAAGCAACAACGGTGATAAGGTCAAGAAAATTACATTGACAATGTGATATCATTCCAAAACACAGTCCAGTCTCTAAATGTAGAATAGCTTTGCATGAATAAATTGCTACATTGTTTATTGCAAATCTATATATAATGTTGTTTTGCAGTTCAACTTATTTACACTAAATAGACACTTTTTAACTGAACTTCACAAGCATTTTGACATTTATTGCCATCAATCTTGTCCTGGAGGCAGAACTGAACGATTTCCCCTTAGATAGGCCAGCTGGCTATATTGTAAAAATGAATTGGCCTTAATTTCAAATCAAATGTTATTTGTCACATGTATAACTACTAACGTTAGGTAGCTAGCTAACATACTGGTACACACTGCTGTAATGATATGCTATGTGGTTCGTAAGGACAGCGTATCTAACAAATTGACAGCCAACATAACATGTACTTATTTGAAAAGTCACTACATTATTACCTTGAGTAGCAAGCTACCGCGTGCTCTATCGACTCTGTGGCTTGAGCTCCCTGCTTGTTTCATTTGATGTCGTGCACAATGATCAGTTTATTATTTGGTTTATATTTCCCATTCATTGTCAGTTAGAGACAGTAGGGACCCAAAAACATAACCAGCGCTCTAACTCCCCCTTGGTCATTAGGGCAAATCTGGTCTGTGATAGGACGGGGGTTTTCACATCTAGCTCCTCTATTAGACTATTCTTTAGTAAAGGTTGAATAGTCTATTGTTCAGCTATTAGCTCCTCCCCAACTTGCAACAAATGGATGTCTTTTTGTTGGGAGCAAAACTTTTTTATTTTCAATCAAAAATAATTGTTCTGAAAGCAAAAACGAGGCTTCAAAGTAAAAAAAGAAAATTTGCAATCAAATATTTTGTAATAGAGCGCAAAGATTTATGCATTTTATTCCCCCCAAATATTGTATCACTGTGTCCATACACCGAGGCTCTCGCATTAGTTTCACTTAAACTTTTAGATTTTCATCATTTTACTTCAGATTTTTATGATTAACCACGTGACAATGATTTTGAGAAAAAAATATGTTATTATTGAAATTAAATTGTTCCATGAAAATGCACATGTAAAAATAATCATAACTTTCACACAGATTGGTTGAAATGGTAGGATACATTGTAAACTTTCCCTAACTTGAAACTCAAGAGCTGCCTGTAGTCTCTACTACAATACCAGAGCTGCCTGTAGTCTCTACTATAACAATACCAGAGCTCCTGTAGTCTCTACTATAAATACCAGAGCTGCCTGTAGTCTCTACTATAACACCAGAGCTCCTGAGTTCTCTACTTACACATACCAGAGCTGCCTGTAGTCTCTACTACAATACCAGAGCTGCCTGTAGTCTCTACTACAATACCAGAGCTGCCTGTAGTCTCTACTATCTACCAGAGCTGCCTGTAGTCTCTACTATAACACCAGAGCTCCTGTAGTCTCTACTAAACACCAGAGCTGCCTGTAGTCTCTACTATAACACAGAGCTGCCTGTAGTCTCTACTATAACACCAGAGCTGCCTGTAGTCTCTACTACAATACCAGAGCTGCCTGTAGTTTCTACTATAACACCAGAGCGCCTGTAGTCCTACTATAACACCAGAGCTGCCAGTAGTCTCTACTATAACACCAGAGCTGCCTGTAGTCTCTACTATAACACCAGAGCTGCCTGTAGTCTCTACATAATACCAGAGCTGCCTGTAGTCTCTACTATAATACCAGAGTGCCTGTAGTCTCTACTATAATACCAGAGCTGCCTGTAGTCTCTACTATAACACCAGAGCTGCCTGTAGTCTCTACTATAAACCAGAGCTGCTGTAGTCTCCACTATAAAACCAGAGCTGCCGTAGTCTCTTACTATAACACCAGAGCTGCCTGTAGTCTCCACTATAAAACCAGAGCTGCCTGTAGTCTCTACTATAACACCAGAGCTACCTGTAGCTCTACTATAACACCAGAGCTGCCTGTAGTCTCTACTATAACACCAGAGCTGCCTGTAGTCTCTACACAATACCAAGAGCTGCCTGTAGTTTCTACTATAACACCAGAGCTGCCTGTAGTCTCTACTATAACACCAGAGCTTGCCAGTAGTCTCTACTATAACACCAGAGCTGCCTGTAGTCTCTACTATAACACCAGAGCTGCCTGTAGTCTCTACTATAATACCAGAGCTGCCTGTAGTCTCTACTATAATACAGAGCTGCCTGTAGTCGTCTACATAATAACCAGAGCTGCCTGTAGTCTCTACTATAATACCAGAGCTGCCTGTAGTCCTACTATAATACCAGAGCTGCCTGTAGTCTCTACTATAACACCAGAGCTGCCTGTAGTCTCACTATAACACCAGAGCTGCCTGTAGTCTCACTATAAAAGCAGAGCTGCCTGTAGTCTCTACTATAACACCAGAGCTACCTGTAGTCTCTACTATAACACCAGAGCTGCCTGTAGTCCTACTTATAACACCAGAGCTGCCTGTAGTCTCTACTTTAAACCAGAGCTCCTGTAGCTCCTACTATAACACCAGAGCTGCCTGTAGTCTCCCACTATAACAACAGACTGCCTGTAGTCTCTACATAAACCAAGCTGCCTGTGTCTACTTTCCAGCTTCGAGTCTCCACAGTATAACACCAGAGCTGCCTGTAGTCCTCTACATATACCAACCCAGACTGCCCTGTAGTCTCTACCTATAACACCAAAGCTGCCTGTAGTCTCTACTAAAACCAGAGCTGCCCTGTAGTCTCTACTAAAACCAGAGCTGCTGTAGTCTCTACTATAATACCAGAGCGCCTGTAGTCTCTACTATAACTACCAGAAGCTGCCCTGTAGTCTCATACTATAACACCAGAGCTGCCTGTAGTCTCTACTATAACACCAGAGCTGCTGTAGTCTCTACTATAAACCAGAGCTGCCTGTAGTCTCTACTATAACACCAAGCTGGCCTGAGTCTCTACATAAACAACCAGCTGCCTGTAGTCTCTACTATAACACAGGCTGCCTGTAGTCTCTACTATAAACCACCCAGAGCCTGTAGTCTCTACTATAACACCAGAGCTGCCTGTAGTCTTCTACTATAAACCAGAGCATGCCTGTAGTCTCTACTATAATACCAGAGCTGCCTGTAGTCTCTACCATAACACCAGAGTCCTGTAGTCTCTACTCATAACACCAGAGCTGCCTTAGTATCTCCACCTATCTACTACAAACCAGAGCTGCGTCTTAGTCTTCTACTATACAAAACCAGAGCTGCCTGTAGTCTCACTATAACACCAGAGCTGCCTGTAGTCTCTACTATAACACCAGAGCTGCCTGTAGTCTCACTATAACACCAGAGCTCCTGTAGTCTCTACTATAACACCAGAGCTGCCTGTAGTCTTAACTACCATACCAGAGCTGCCTTCTGTACATCACTCCTACATGAATAACACCAGAGCTGCCTGTAGTCTCTACTATAACACCAGAGCTGTCTGTATCTCATACTACCAGAGCTGCCTGTAGCTCCATGACTATAATACCAAGCTGCCTGTAGTCTCTACTATAACACCAGAAGCTAGCTTGTAGTTTCTACTATAACACAGATGTCTGTTCTCTAGTCTCTACTATAACACCAGAGCTGCTGAAGTCTCTACTATAACACCAGAGCTGCCTCTAGTCTCTACTATACACCAGACTGCCTGATATTCTCTACGTATAATACCAAGCTGCCTTAGTCTCTACTATAACACAACTGCCTTATCTCTACCATACCAGACTGCTGTAGTTCTACACAAACCAGAGCTGCCTGTAGTCTCTCTTACATAACACAGAGCTGCCTGAGTCTCTACTCTAAAACACCAGCAGCTCGCTGTAGTCTCTACTACAATACAGAGCTGCCTTAGTCTCCTACCCTATAACACCAGAGCTGCCTTAGTCTCAGTCACCACCTTTAGCTAATCACAAGCTGCCTGTAGTCTCTACTATAACACCAGAGCTGCCTGTAGTCTCTACTATAACACCAGAGCTGCCTGTAGTCTCTACTATTAACACCAGAGCTGGCCTGTATCTTACTATAACTACCAGAGCTGCCTGTAGTCTCCTACTATTAACACAGAGCTGCTGTTTTCTTTGACTTTAGTCTCTACATAACACCAGAGCTGCTCTGTAGTCTCTACTTAACACCAGAGCTGCCTGTAGTCTCTACTATCACACATTACACTATAGAGCTGCCTGTAGTCATCTACTACTATAACACCAGCAGCTGTCTGTAGTCTCTACTAAACTACCAAGCCCGTAGTCTCACTATAACACCAGAGCTGCCTGTAGTCTCTACTATAATCCACCAGAGCTGCCTGTAGTCTCTACTATAAACCAGAGCTGCCTGTAGTCTCTACTATAACACCAGAGCTGCCTGTAGTCTCTATCACATATCCAGAGCTGCCTGTAGTCTCTTCTACTATATACCAGAGCTGCCGGTAGTCTCTTACTATAACACCAGAGCTGCCTGTAGTCTCTACTATAACACCAGAGGCTGCTTAGTCTCTACTATAAACACCAGAGCTGCCTGTGTCTCTACTATAACACCAGAGCTGCCTGTAGTGTCTACTATAACACCAGAGCTGCCTGTAGTCTCTACTATAACACCAGAGCTGCCTGTAGTCTCTACTATAACAACCAGAGCTGCCATGTAGTCTCTACTATAACACCAGAGCTGCCTGTATCTCCTATAACACCAGAGCTGCCTGTAGTCTCTACTATAACACCAGAGCTGTCTGTATCTCTACCACAAACAGAGCTGCCTGTAGTTCTCTACTATAATACCAGAGCTGCCTGTAGTCTCTACTCATAATAACCAGAGCTGCCTGTAGTCTCTACTATAATACCAGAGCTGCCTGTAGTCTCTACTATAAACACCAGAGCTGCTGTAGTCTCTTACTACAAACCAGAGCTGCCTGTCAGTCTCTCCACTATAACACAGAGCTGCCTGTAGTCTCTAACTATAAACACCAGAGCTCCCTGTAGTCTCTACTATAACACCAGAGTCTGTCTTAGTCTCTACTATAACACCAGAGCTGCCTGTAGTCTTCTACTATAACACCAGAGCTGCCTGTAGTCTACATAACACAGACTGCCTGTAGTCTCTACTAAATACCAGAGCTGCCTGTAGTCTCTACTATAACACCAGAGCTGCCTGTAGTCTCTACTATAACACCGAAGCTGCCTGTAGTCATCTACTATAACACCAGAGCTGCCTGTAGTCTCTACTATAACACCAGAGCTGCCTGTATCTCTACAAATATCAGAGCGCCTGTAGTCTCTACATAACACCAGACTGTAGTCCTTAATCACAGACTGCCGTACTCACTACAATACCAGAGCTGCCTGTAGTCTCTACTACAATACCAAGCTGCCTGTAGTCTCTACTACAATACCAGAGCTGCCTGTAGTCTCTCACTATAACACCAGAGCTGCCTGTAGTCTACTATAACACCAGAGCTGCCTGTAGTCTCTACTATAACACCAGAGCTGCCTGTAGTCTCTACATATAACACCAGAGCTGCCTGTAGTCTCTACTATCAAACCAGAGCTGCCTGTAGTCTCTACTATAACACCAGAGCTCCTGTAGTCTTCTATAACACCAGAGTGCCTGTTAGTCTCTACTATAACCCAGAGCTGCCATGTAGTCTTCTACATAACACCAGAGCTGCCTGTAGTCGTCTACTATAACACCAGAGTGCCTGTAGTCTACTACTACAATACCAGAGCTGCCTGTAGTCTCTACTAAATACCAGAGCTGCTGTAGTCTCTACTACAATACCAGAGCGCCTAGTCTCCACTATAAAACCAGAGCTGCCTGTAGCTCTACTATAACACCAGAGGCTGCCTGTAGTCTCTACTATAACACCAGAGCTCCTGTAGTCTTCTACTATAACACCAGAGCTGCCTGTAGTCTCTATCTACAATACCAAGACTGCCTTATCTACTAAATCAGAGCTGCTGTAGTCTCATACTATAACCACCAGAGCTGTCCGTTAGTCTCTACTATAACACCAGAGCTGCTTAGTCTTCTACTATAACACCAGACTCCTGTAGCTCTACCTTATAACACAGAGCTGGCCTGTAGTTCTACTATAATACCAGAGCTGCCTGTAGTCTCTACTATATAATACCAGAGCTGCCTGTAGTCTCTACTATAACCACCAGAGCTGCCTGTTCAGTCTCACATATAAACCACCAGAGCTTGCCTGTAGTTCTCTACTATAACACCATAGCCTGCTCTTTAGTCTCACTATAACACCAGAGCTGCCTGTTCTCTACTATAACACCAAGCTGCTCTGTAGTCTCTACCATAACACCCAGAGCTGCCTGTAGTCTCTACTCAAGTAACCAGAGCTGCCTTAGTCTCTTACTACATACCACAGCTGTCTTACGTCTCACTACAACCACGAGCTGCCTGTAGTCTCTCACTATAACACCAGAGCTGCCTGTAAGTCTCTACTATAACACCAGAGCTGCCAGTAGTCTCTACTATAACACCAGAGCTGCCTTAGTCTCTACTAAACACCAGAGCTCCTTGTAGTCTCTACTACATACAGAGCTGCCTGTAGTCTCTACTATAATACCAGGCTCTCTGTAGTCTCTACTATAAACACCAGAGCTGTCCTGTATCTCTACTATAACACCAGACAGCGTCTCTAGTCTACTATATACACCAGAGCTGCCTGTAGTCTCTACTATAACACCAGACTGCCTGTAGTTTCTACTATAACACCAGAGCTGCCTTTAGTCTCTACCTATAAACCAGAGCTGCCTGTTAGTCTCTACTAGACAACCAGAGCTGCCTGTAGTCTACTATAACACCCAAGAGCTCCTGGAGTCTCACTATAAACACCAGACTGCCTTAGTCTCTACTATAACACCAGCAGCTTCTGTAATTCTCTACCACAATATCAGAGCTTGCCTGTAGTCTCTACCATAACACCAGAGCTGGCTGTAGTCTCACCATAACACCAGACGCTGCCTGTGAGTCTCTACTACAATACCAGAGCTGCCTTGTCTCTACTACAATACCACAGCTGCTGTAGTCTCTACTACAATACCAAGCTGCCTGTAGTCTCCACTTAACACCAGAGCTGCCTGTAGCTCTACTATAACACCAGACGCCTGTAGTCTCTTACTATAAACACCAGAAGCTGCCTGTAGTCGCTACTATAACACCAGAGGCCCTGTATTCTCTACACGAATTACGCACCCGTTAGCTGCTTACAACATGGAAGTGCACGGTAGTCTACATTAACACAGAGCTGCTCTGTTGCTCTACTTATAACACCAGAAGCTGTCTAGGTTCTTCTACTTATTAACATCCGAAGCGTTGCTTTAGTCTCTACTTATAATACCAGACTGACCTGTTAGTCTTCTACTATAACCCAAAGCTGCCCTGTAGTTTCTACTTAAACATGCCAGTGCTTGCCTGAGTCTCACTAACCAGCTGCTGCCTACTAACACCCAAGCTGCTGTAGTCTCTACCTATAACACCAGACGGCCCTGTGAGTCTCTACTATAACACCAGATGAGCTGCCTGTATGCGTCATCTCTACGAAATACCGAGAGCTGGCCTATAGTCCTACCTATAACACCCAGACGCCCTGTATCGCTCCAGACCAAATACCAGAGTCCTGTGCTTGCTTACTCTCAATTACCACAGCGATCCGGAGTCCTTATCTCTATCCATAACCAGAGCTGCCTGAGTTCTCTAATTACCGATCCGGTGTACTCACGATACACTCAGCAGCGTCTGTAGTCCTACTAACAACCAGAGCTGTGAGTGTCCTACGTATAACACCAGAGCTGCCTGTATTTTTTACTATTAACACCCAGAGCTTGTCGTAGATCTCTACTATAAACAGGCTGGCCTGTATCTCTACTATAATACCAGAAGCTGCCTGTAGTCATCTACTATAAACCAGAGCTGCCTGTAGTCTCCTACTATATCCACACCAGAGCTGCTGTAGTCTCACATATACACCAGAGCTGCTGTATCTCTTAGCTCTCTTCTTTGCA